>NC_064619.1:464782875-465082875 GCF_023898315.1 Schistocerca nitens | reverse complement strand
TGGAAGAGATTTGAAAGTCCAGAGAGCAAAAAAAATATATCGTAGTTTTACTAAAAGTCGCTTCTTTAGTTTATATCGTAATAAAATAACTAGAGACGTAAAAATTAAACTGAGATACCACAGACCCATGAACTCAGCATTTGGAGATCAAAAAAACAAAAATTACCATCGTTGCAGTTTCCATGATCTTGACAAGGCCTTCGATTGCGTTGATAATGTAATTCTACTAATGAAACTAGAACTGCGTGTTGTTAAAGATTTCCCTTGTGTGGAAGGTGTCATACCTTAATACAAGGAATCTACGCTGATAAGCCAACACTTTATGACCCACTGTTGTTTGTCCGCCTTTGGAACCAGGGATCCGACAGTTTGTTGGTCAGCTTGCGAAGGTGTGTGGCATTAGGTGTCTAGGCACAGGTCATGTTATTAGCGTAAATAACGGGGCGCTGATTTGCATACGCTGTGATGGCGCCCGATAGCAACCCAAATGGATCCCATAGGACTTATATCAGGTGAATTTGGTTGCCAAGAGATTAACAGGAGTTCACTATAATGCTCCTCAAACAACTGTAGCACGATTACGTCTCCGAAACATGGACAATTATACTGCTGAAAGACGACATCGCCGTCCTCTGTGACCGAGTGGTTCTAGGCGCTTCAGTCCGGAACCGCGCTGCTGCTACGGTCGCAGGTTCGAATCCTGCCTCGGGCATGGATGTGTGTGATGTCCTTAGTTTAAGTAGTTCTAAGTCTAGGGGATTGATGACCTCAGATGCTAAGTCCCAAAGTGCTTAGAGTCATTTTTGAACTTTTATTGAAAGACAATAATTACGCTGAAGTCGCCGCTATTCATAATGGTCCCCTAGACATTACAAAAGGTAGGACTTGGTTCTTAGTAGAATGTGTGATCAACATGGACGGCACTGCATGTTGTGCAACGTGCTTCCATGTTGGCCACAAGACTGGTAAGGAATTCTTCCGGTAGGATGTTCTGTTCCTCCGCCAGTGCGGTTGGCATCTATTGAAGAATCGGTGGTCCATGTGAACATACAGTAGAGCGTCGATTATCCGAACGTCGGTCAACCGAACGACCGCTTAACCGAACTGTGTACTCGCTCGCACCTGTTACTCTCCATCATCCCCCTCACTCCCAAACCAAGTTTCCCACAGTAGTCGCCGCACTGGGCCACCACTGGCGGAACATTGCTTCTAATGGGGCCTTCACAAGACGCTGCTGACCGGCCAAGCCGCCAGTCGCTGTGTTTCAACAATCAGCACACTTCTGTCGGCTTGGCACTGGCAGTAGAAGTAGCGGCAGTATCAAAGCTGTTCACAGCAACAGCTGCACCAGCTTAGAGTTGAGGCGTGCCGCTCCGCGCAATTTGGATTGCGCGCCCCCAAGAAGAGCTTCTCACGGTGCACGTTAATTTTGTGTACTGTGTGTATTGTTCATGCAAAATGCGTATGTGATATGTATATATTTTTGTTTAATAAACTGTGCCACATACTGTATATTCCTACTGAAGTTGTCTTTGTATGTTACTTTGTAATACTAAAAGAGATGCCTGTTTTTATGAATAAATTTACTGTACAGTACTTCTTTTTGGCAAATAAACATGTACAGTTCGATTATCCGAACAAACCAGTTTTCCGAACACCCATGTCCCCTATTACTTCGGATAATCGACGCTCTACTGTACTGCAATACCTCTCCCCAAGGCGACACACACGTGCGCGATGGGATTTAAGTCAGGTGAACGGACAGGCCAGTCCATTCGCAGATTAATGGTCCTAGCTTATACTTAGGTGCATATGGTAGGCGTCATTTTTACTTTCATGTTAGCTGTTTGTTGCTGCAACCTTAGCTACGTGACGTGTGCCCACATGATGTGTGAGACAGTGGGTACATTTATAGCTCAATATATATCTGGCTTCAGATTGCTGGGAACTATGTTCCAGAATGTTAGAGCTTAATTTTGCAGTGTGGGTTTTAACGTCCCACAATGCTTGACGATAACTATGTGTCGAAACTGCAATCAGAATAAATAATATTTTTAATAGCCAAATGCCCAATGTCTCCATTCAATAATTACAATAAGGCTGTGAACCCTGTTCTCAAAAAAATTCTATATTAAGAAAAACAGACAGTCCTGATTGCAGATGGTTTATATTTTTATGGTACGGTAATCTGTTTCAGTAGTACATACACTATCATCAGATCAGTAATGCCTCTGAAATTAATAAGGTAGACCAGGAATAATACAGCTGTTTCCCTTATAAGACATTAGACAAGCAACGCATTAAAAAACAAATAAATTAAAAATACATCGTATGTACACACGAAGGTAAAGCGTGGAGACGATGCGCGGAGTCGTCGCAAGTGCAAGAGGAACTTGTCGCCAATTGCTGGTTAGCGTAGGGACATTAACGGGTTACAAAGAGAGGTGCCCGTACATCGGTTCATGCATGATCAGCTGGACAACCAGTAACGTTAAGATACACAAAACAGCGCATGTGTAATTATAAAAGATTACAACGTTAGCCACAAAAGACAAAATTCTTGAAAGTAATTGATGAAGAGATTAAACATTAAAGAAGACAGTGAGAAGTGGCTTAAACATTAAGAGGTAGCTAAAAGGCGATGAAATGCCCTCTGCGTGAATAGATAAAACTGTTTTATAGTGCATATCTTCCCAAATATTATGGCATAGTCAATGCAGACATGGGCGCAAACATGGATAGTGGAGGACGCTACCGGTTACCAAGGGAACGGACACTCTCTGGGGCCGCATTTCCAGCACTGGTACGGACTTGCTTGCCAGAAATAACTGAAGTGAGTTTCGGTGCATGCTCGCCGTTATGGGTACAACATTTATGTATGCATAAGGACAGTGTAGAGATTAGTATCTGAAAACATTACAAAATTAATAATAATTTTTATACCGTATTTAAGAAAAAACTGGGACTAGCATCAATCAAGACGTTTTCTAATTAATAGTTTGTTAGTACTTCACATTATATAGGAGTGTCATATTTGTAAAAAGTAAAAACTGTATAAGAAGGTCTGCGAAAAATAAAAATAATACGGTAAAAGCGTACTCAAAAATTAAACTAAATTGCTAAAAGTCGTAAAAATGCAACGATCAATAGGAAAGTTTAAAAAACAGGAGAGTAGTAAGAACATTATAATAAATCGTCGAATAAATAGTAAAATGACTTGTAGATAATAGATTTTAGCTATCAACCGTCCTTTTTAAATTTTATTGGCAGATCTAGATTTCAGCTAGAAACTAGCCATTCTCAATGCACTATCATTTTTGATCAATGCATGTAATGCCTGTTGGTCTGGATTCATCCACAGTTCATTGAAAGGACGACAAATAGCTGAAATCTCAGTCGCTGCGTGCAACAAACAGCCTTCTGAATGGAAGGTAACCTGAATAGTAAAATGTTTCTCCTTAAAATCTACTTGTTGTTTCATGAAGTTATGGGGGCGATTTTTATGGTGACTAGAGCATTTAATAAAAGACTTCTCGGAGAGTTGTGTAAAATCTTCTTTACATTGTCAGTCATTGTCCCCTCTGAGTGTCTACTTTGATATATATATATATATCCTACTGATCACGCGCGGATCGCCAGGTGAAGCTTGCTCTTTATAATCCGTTAGTGGCCCTATGCCCGTGAATCTTCCAACGTTAGCCAGCAGTTGGTAACAGGTGCTTTTTGCCCTCACAACGACTTTGCGCATCGTCTTATTTTTATTTCATTTATTTTGTAACTATGTTGCTTATATAATGACATTTAAGATGAGCAGCTGTACTATTCCTCGCCTAATTTATTAATTTCAGAGCCATCACTGCTCTAATGATGGTCTACAGGATGTGTACGACTGAAACTGGTTACCACTCCATTAAAACAAAAACCATTTACAATCTGGACTGACAGTTTTTGGTACTTTACGATACAAAATCGCTGACGCTCGAATTATGACTTTAAAAGTTATTAGAATAGTGATTGGTGTTGTCGTTCAACAGTTCAAGAAAGGAGACAAGTAAGACATAAAAAGTACAGAACTATCACTCCCCTCTCCCTTATGTATATGGTACTCATGAAAATTGTTGCTAGTCGGAATGAAGAAACTTTATATTTGTATAAAGCAAAGAAGCAAACTGTCTTTGTGTTGCGACATGCTCTCTACTACTATTGACTTGCATCACTGTTAACGACTTTGCCAAAGTTGTTTTCCGGAACTACTACACAAAAAAAAATCGTTAAATACAAGACCTCTTATTTATTGTGACTCACAAAATTACTTGACAGGTTCGCTGGTGCACAAGTATTAAATACAGACGAAAACTTAGTCCGTGACAAGTTATCGCTTCCAGCTGTAAATATATTCCAGAGACGAAAGCCGTATCTGCGAGGCAGCACTACGGGTGTGGTGGTTTCAATAACAAGTCCGTTTACTAATGCAGTACATTCCAGCATGTGATGTCTCAGTAGTCTATGGAACTTTATGGCAAATTTGTAACTGTAACTACAACTCGATCCAAAATAAAAGTACAATCCTTCTGCTGACCTTGGGCCGCAGCTTATAACAACGCGGGTATTACTGGACTGGATCCGCGCTATTGGTTGCCGCTGTCAGAGATAACGAACTCCTCGTCTGTACGTTCTTCTGTCTGGTGTCATCGTAGTCTCTCGTTGGTGCCAGTGGTGGGTCTGCCAAAGTACTCCATGCCCTCTAAACGCCCCTGAACAGTCACTGAGGCCTGGGCTGCTCATGGTGTATGCAACCCGGAAAACAAAGGTGCTTGAAGGGTTCCTAATCAACAGCGGTAGACTGAGGACTCAACACATGGTAAGTGAATGTACCATAATGGACCACAAGTGAATCCTGAAAGAAATTATATAGAATGGAGCAATGAGTGTGAATCATCAGTATTTAACAAACATTTTTATTCAGTTTCAATAAAATCTGTATTAACACTCCACGAGAGGCAAAGAGTTAAGTAACTATTCTCAGCAATTTTCCAGACCCCAATCTGGGATAAATATGTATAAATGTAACATATTATGCTATATTCGGTTTTTTGACAACTCTCAACTGTTTGGTCCAATTTTGAACTTTAACAAACAATCACACAATTTCATAGAGTAAAACTTAAAGCTCGGCCTGAAAGTCAGGTACCGTAACAGCATAAAAAAAGTTCGAAAATAACGTAATACAATTTAACAACGAAGGCATAGAACTAACCGAGTTTCCGTTTTTAGTACAATTAAGAACAATTAGACAGGCAAAAAAGAAATTACCAGAAGGGAGAAACGAATTGTAGTAGTTTTCTTGGAATAAATAGGGTTTCTGAAACTAAGTTTCTGAAGTATTTAAGAAGGATAGGCTCCCAGAAGTGTATTTTATAATTTTTTTATGCTGGTGGGAAACGAACTTTCAATGTGAAAAACCACACAAAATATGAGGGCTGCTTGTAGAGAAGTGGCGAGACGCATTCTGGAAATAGTAGAGACAGAAACACGCCAAGTGGATCAGATAAGAAGACATAATTATGACCATAATAACAAATGAATGCGGATGGTCGGAACTTGTATTCAGGTTAAAGGATGATCGATGGATTAAATAGGTACATTTGCAGATTAAAAAAAATATATTCAAAAAGGTACCGATGGTAAACGCGAAATTTGACGGCCGATGAATGTGACACTACAGCGCAGTGTAACAGCACACCAGGTAAGGATAGTAAAACAGGGGAACGAAGACACCAGGGCATAAAGCCTTTGCAAATTTTATGTCATGCACTCAGTCGTACAGCGATGCCACTATTCGACGATGCTCGCAGAAATGTGTAAACCGTAGCCGAATACAGCATCAAGAAGGAAGCGGTCCTCGTAGAGAGCGGCAGACTGTAAGGAGTGAGCAATTGTCAGAGAGACAGCTAAGACACTGTCCAGTTTTGTTTCCCTTCATGGCAAGCCATCTTGGGCTTACATGTGAGCAAGATAATGCCAGCCCGCACATGGCGAGAGTTTCTACTGCTTCTCTTCGCGCTTGCCAAACCCTACCTTCCCAACTGAGAATCTTCCCAATGGAGAACGGCTGAGGGTTTTCCAACCACCACGGGATTTTGGCGATCTGACGCACCAAGTACACAACATTTGGCACGATATAACTCAGAAGCGCATCCAAAAACTCTATCAATCGACACCAAGTCTATTAACTGCTTGTATAAGGGGCAGAGGTGGACGAACGTGCTATTGACTTACTTAATTCTGAAATTGTAATCATTTGTTTGCACATGTGCATCGCATCTACCGACATCCATCCCAGGCTGGTAATTCCTTCGTTGTGGGTCTTTTTTGTCTTAGAGTGTAGCATGCATGACACTAACAGATGAGAAAATACAAGGTAATGAAAGGTGAAAAACCAAGTCTATGTGTTTACCTGAACACTATAATGGGTGTAGATGTCTGTAGGTGGCTTTTATTCATTATTATGCGTCCAGCTGACGCTATGTAGAGGCATAGGTGTGAGTACAAGTTCACGTTTGTGTTGTGTGTGTGTTTCTGTGAGTATTTGTACTATAGGTCGAAGCAGTACTACTCCGAAATCTAACAAGTTTTCTTTCTTTTTTTGTGTGCCTGTCGACGTCTCAAAGCTTCTGCTTTACGGTGAGTGGTCTCCTTTACTCTTAAAGTGTTTATATTTTATTCAGGACGGTCGATTATGATGAGTGTGCAAAACGAAGCCAGTGATTCTGCAAGGAATCTCGAATGATGAACTGAAGGCTTGAACGAGTGAGCGCATCCCAGAAGACGGACTATTTACTGCTGACAAAATCAAACGAGATATCAGACATTCCCTTAAAAGTATGCAGTGGTCGCTTTGTTGCGCCGTATACACTAGAACTGGTACGTTGCAGTCATGTGGTCCTCCAAAAGTCATGACTGTGAAGAGATGTGTGTGTGTTTGCGTGCAGTTTGGTGTATGAAATTTGCGCAGTAAGATGGGTAGACGTGACTCAGTGACAGAAAGGAACTATCGCATTTGGATGTCACCATGACCACACTATGAATGTTTCGCGATCAATGAGTACGGTCCAACTCGTCTACAAGGAATGGTGTACCATTAGCAGCCATGTAACACGGCGTATAAACAGTGACAGTAAAAGATAGGTTATAACCGTCAAGGATTGCAACTGTCAGCGAATGTAGCTCCATCTCGACCAGTTTCCAAACGCACATTGCGAATGGGAGTTCACGTAGTGGACATTTGGAGTACGATGCATTGCAAAGAAGCCATTGCTTACAGCAGCGGATATAGCTGCACGTCCTCAGTGGGTCAAACGTTACAGAAACTGGACAGTAACTCTCTTGAGATGTATAGTGTGCTTTGAGGAGCCGTCATTTTTTTTTCTTTTTACGGTCGATGGAAGTCTTCGAGTGGCTCGACGGCCCAATGAAACGCTTTACCCTTAGTGGGTGAAGGGTGTACTTCAAAATGGAGGTGAACCTGTGATATGTCGGGAGTTTTTTTCGTGCATGACTTGCGTCCACTCATTCAGCTTACGGAGAGTGTGAACCAGGACATTTATTTCAAAATTCCAGGTGTACATGTATCGTCCTTTCACCTACACTGAAGGAAAAAATCGCAGCACCAAGAAGGAGCTGAGCGGCGTAAACAGAAATTGGTAGGCGTGTTTCTACATCTGAAAGACGATATCTGTTCAGATTTCACGCTAGTCACATAAGAAAATGGAAATCAGGTTTGGTTTAAATATACGTTGTAACGGTCGTGAGCGTTAGTTACCTCTGTGTTGTACGTTGTGTGTTGAAGTAGGTCAAGAAGGCGACAAAGATGCCATTATTACAACCTCACTGGTTTGAACGAGATCGTGTAATAGGGCTACGAAAAGTTGGATGTTCCTTCTGCGATATTGCAGAAAGACTTGGCAGGAAGACTGTACATTACTGCTGGCGGCGGTGGTCACGAGAATGTACTGAACATCAAGTGCCTCAGCCACATGTCTAGTTAGGTTGTAAAAGCCGTGTGTACCTCCGGTGTTCCATGTGAATGTGGACTTTCTTACATCGGACAAACAACTCGTACTGTCCAAGAAAGATGTACAGAACACCGGAGGTATACAAGGCTTTTACAACCTAACAAGTCGGCAGTGGCAGAGCACTGTATTGATAATGGTCACAGTATGTTGTATGACAACGTCGAAATTTAGGCAACTACATCATCCTTTTGAGACTCGATAGTGAAGGAGGCAATTGAAATTCGCTTGACGACGAATTTAATAAATAGAGAGAGTGGTTTCAATCTTGATAAATCATGGAATCTGGCACTTGCTGTAATAAACTCACAAAGATGTCGTCACAGTGCAGCTCACAATGATACATCGATATGCCAACACAGATCGACTGCGGAGTCATAGATACAACTCGCGCATTATGCACGTCTCTGCCGCCGACCAACGTCTCTGGCGCATTTGCATCTGTGGCCGCATGCGCAGTCGCGCGGTACACGTGTATAAAGGGACGAAGCGAGCACTGGAGCGGCTCCCCCCTACCCTCCATCTCTACACCCTCCATCTCCTTTCCCAAGGTGGCTTCCGTCAACTCCCCCTCCCGGATGATGCCCTCTCTCCCTCCATTTATCCTTCCTATCAACTTTGATCCTCACTCCCCCTCCTTTCCTCTGTCCTTTCCCTGGGCTCCCTCTTCCCCCCCCCCCCTTCCGTCGTGTTTTCTCCCCACTACACCTCTCCCTACCTCCCTTCTCCCCCCCAGTCCTTTTGTATTCCCCTCCTCTGCCTCCCCCACTCCCTGTCGCGTCTGCCCTCCACCCCTCTTCTGGGTCCTCATCCTCCATCAGCTCCTTTCCCGGTTCCCCCCTTCGCTTTTACTCTCCTTTCCCCCCTTTTTTGTTTTCCCATCTTCTGTCCTGTCTCCCCCCACCTGCTCTCGATTGTGGTGTCACATTTGCCAACTTTTTAGTGCAGTGTTCCAGTGACTATTCAGTGTTGTTTGTCTTTCTCGTGTTGCGTACAGAAACCATGCTGTCGCTCGGTGTGAATTTTATGTCTTTTGCGAACAGAATCCAGACTGTCGCCGTGTTTTTTAATTGTCTATTGTTTTCCCTGTCTGCTTCGTATGTATTTTTCTTAGCATCATCATCCCTCTGTTGTTGTTTTATGTTCCACGATTTCTTTTCACCTTGTTACTCTCTAAGTCTCCGATTTTATCGCCTGTTTTTTATTATTTGTTCTCTTGATCTTTGTCACAAAATCTGTCGGTTAAAGAGCGGCATACTAAGCTGCTGCCAGCCCGCCCCCTTCGGGGGGAATTGAAATTCAATAAAGAAAAGAAAAAAAAAAACTGGAGCGGCAATCTTGCGGCTCACTCTGAAGATGGTTGAACGTTATATGGCGAAATATTAGAAGTTAATCGTCGGTAAAGCAGATGCCAAACTGAGATTCATTGGAAGAAATGCAATCCGAAAACAAAGGAAGTAGGTTACAGTACGCTTGTTCGTCCACTGCTTGAATACTGCTCAGTAGTGTGGGATCCGTACCAGATATGGTTGATAGAAGAGATAGAGAAGATCCAGCGGAGAGCAGCGTGCTTCGTTACAGGATCATATAGTAATCGCGAAAGCGTTACGGAGATGATAGATAAACTCCAGTGGAAGACTCTGCAGGAGAGACGCTCAGTAGCTCGGTACGGGCTTTTGTTAAAGTTTCGAGAACATACCTTCACTGAAGAGTCAAGCAGTATATTGCTCCCTCCTACGTATATCTCGCGAAGAGACCATGAGGATAAAATCAGAGAGATTAGAGCCCTCACAGAAGCATACTGACAATCCTTCTTTCCACGAACTGGAATAGAAGGGAGAACCGATAGAGGTACTCAGGGTACCCTCCGCCACACACCGTCAGGTGGCTTGCGGAGTATGGATGTAGATGTAGATGTAGATTTCTTGCGGCTGCACACCCGAAACTTAATGGGACAGTCTTTGCGCCGCCAAAACCTGAAGATTCACAACAAGTCGTGTGTTTTCTTGCCTAGTATCTGCAGCCTCCGGTAGTGACTTGAGAGTTGTGATTTGTGTTTTCAGATTCTTTTAAACTCGTCTTGACTGATGTTAGATGTATTGATTTCGGTAAGGCCCAGTTGGAAGTTACTGGTACCTCGGTTACTCTTCATCGGCCGATATTTTTCCATTATCTGTGCAGTTAGATCTGAGCGTTGGAAATCGGTCAGATTGTCTGTCGGTCGTGAGCCGTCCCTTGGTTGTGTTGCCTTCCGATTAAGAGCTTGTCGGTCGGGCTGCCTGTCTCACCTAAACGTGCATTAGAGTTACTTCCCAGGCCGACCCTTGGAACCTTCTGAGCGCCGCTCCTTCTGTTTTACGTAGTGATTTCCTTTTTACTTTTAAGTACTGTGTGTGGCCTTCAGCCGAGTTTTAGCTCATTTAAATTGCAAGGCTGTTCTTTTAGGCCTTAAGCCGTAAAATTGTTTTCTACATGGTATGTGTGGTCTTCAGCCGAGTTTTAATCTCTCTTAACTAAAAATTCAAAATCTTGGTCTTGCCCTTAAGTCATAACATTGTTATTCTTTAGTATGAGACCTTCAGGAGAGTTTTACATGAAGTATTTTAAGCTAAGGCCCTCAGCCTTTTAAATTGAAAGCTCTTTTTCCTAGGCTTTAAACTGTTAAATTGTTTTCTTGATATGCGGCCTTCAGCCGAGTTTTCAGTCTATTTAGAATTAACATTGAAAATCTTCGTTTTGGCCAGCTGTAACACTGTTCTTGCTTAATGTGTGGCCTTCAGCCGAGTTCTATGGGAAATATTTAAGCTAAGTTCTTCAGCCTATTTTTATTGAAGAAAAAAATAATTTAAAAGAAGTGAAACTTCCAGAAAGACTCTTGTACCTCAATTCCTTGCTTAGGCCTTGGGCCTTGGATTTTCATATGTGGACTTCAGCCGATTTGATTTAAATCAACGGAGCTCTTTCGTTCAAACCTTGAGAGTTTTTAATCTTGCTTATGTTATTGTGTGTTTTGACAAATAAAGCCTATATGTAGAGTGCAACTGACAGCAATTTATTTTGACCCCTTTCCACAAATATAACCTCATCCGCTTTGTCCTGCTAGTTCAGGGATTTCAGTTACCTAGAAAAATGTATTCCCGAAATATCATTACTCTACATCACTTTTGCTGTTGTCATATTTTCCGTCAATGTAGATCTTCATAATAATTGTGGTGCAGACATTACCACCTTCCAAGACGCCCTGTTCAAAGAGCTGCACACATATGTTCCTTGTTTGCCAAACACTCAAGAACCTTCATTTTCGAAGGGCAATGTTATTTACATAGAATATAAACTTGAGTGTTAGGAAGTCTTTTTGACGGCCGGTGTGGCCGAGCGGTTCTAGGCGCTTCAGTCTGGAACCGCGCGACCGCTACGGTCGCAGGCTAGAATCCTGCCTCGGGCATGAATGTGTGTGATGTCCTTAGGTTAGTTAGGTTTAAGTAATTCTAAGTTCTAGGGGACTGATGACCTCAGATGTCTCATAGTGCTCAGAGCCATTTGAACCATTTTTGAAGTTTTTCCTGAAGGCGTCTGGACTGCCGTCTTGGATGGAAGCGAAACTTGGGGCATAAGCAGTTCAGGCAACAAGAGAATAGAAGCTTTTGAAATGGGGTGGTGTAGAAAAATGTCGAAGATTGTATAGGTAGATGAAGTAACTAATGAGGAGATAATGACTAGAACTGCGGCGAAAAGAAATTTGTGGCAAAACTTGGCCCAAAGAACGGATCGGTTAATAAGACACATTTTGAGACATCAAGAAATCACAAATTTAGTATGAGAGGGAAGTATGGAGGTTCAAAATCGTACGGGGAGATCAAGAGATGAAAACAATAACAGATTCAGAAGGATGTAGGTTGCAGTGGTTATTCGGAGATGAATAGGCTTGCACAAGGTATAGTAGCGTGGGGAGCTGCATCAAATGAGTCTTCGGACGAAATACCACAACAACAACAACAACAACAATCCTAGAGAAAATGTTGAAAGTTTTTGCAACAGTGAACGAAAAGTAGCATTCAATCATCCTAAAATTTGGTAGCTGTTCAACTTCCAATCGTCAATGAATAGTGTCAGATGAATTAAACGTATCTGAAGAGGGGTATGCACCTGCAGTTGATAGGAGCTGTCGGTACCACTCGCACCGTGGCACTGTTTTTAGTAGTAGGTATCATTCCTATATCATGACTAGATACAAGGCAGCGTTTACGGGCTGCGGGTTGAAAACCAAGCTAAGATTGAACAAGTAACAGGATTTAACGTTGACGCTAAGATACAATTGAAGTAATGGAGATTAGACGAATGGCAACATGAGAGGGACACATCACGTACGTGTCATAGAGTGCGTGAATTTTTTCCTAGCACCAGGGAAAGAATGCAGATGGATTATATTAACCGCAGTAAGAGAATGATTCATTTTCTTACGGGACATGCCTCATATCCAGTAAACCTGCGTAAGATTAAGTGGCGCAACATGAGCATTGTTGAATGCCTATTTAATTGAAAAAAAAAAGCTGTCGTTACAAACTACTCACCTAATATTTACCATTACGTAAATACATCTAGATATAAAAGCTTCATGTTCACTGTATACTGTTTAAGGAATAGAAACTAGTTTATCTTAGCTTTTAAAACTCTTTGGATTGATGTAAACAAATGATTGTGAAAATGGTAAATTGTGATGTAAATGTTACTGCGTTCTATGTGCCAGACAACGAAAATGTGAGTAAACGCTCCTTCAAAATGACTAATCATACTTTCCACATAATGTACACAAATAATCTATTAAATGTTTTTTATTCCAGTCTTTGATCACAATATCAATTCTTTTGACGATGACCGGTTTCAGTCCGCAATGACCATCCTCAGATCTTTTCTACACCATGTCTTAAAATGATAAGGCCACAATGGCATCGTCAAAACATATAAATATAATTAGCACAGCATCGTCACATAGACCTAAAATAAGGTGTAGAACAGGCCACATCGTCCACACAGTCATTATTGCAACTCAATGAGCTACGGACTGACACCGATCATCGTCAAAAGAATTGATATTGTGATCAAAGACTGGAATAAAAAACATTTGACACTATTAGATCACTGTTTGTATACGCGACTATGTCGCAGCTGGTGAAAATAACCTATTTATCTTCGTGAACGGACGCCTTTTTCGATAAATAACCTCACTGGTACACAAAGGAAACTAATCTCAGTTCATATTAACTAAAATGTAAAAGTAACAGTAACTGCACCAGACGATGGCGGCATGCTGCCGAAACGCGTTGTGCTAATAAAATATTAGTAACAAGTGACTGCTGCAGTAAATGACTGTTGCAGTATATATTCTTTTTGCCCGCCCGGTTAGCCGCGCGGTCTAACACACTGCTTTCCGGGCGGAACGGCGTGCCAGACCCCGGCACGAATCCTCCCGGCGGATTAGTGTCGAGATCCGGTTTGGCGGCCAGTGTGTGAATGGTTTTTAAGGCGATTTTTCCATCTGCTTCGGCGAATGCGGGCTGGTTCCCCTTATTCCGCCTCAGTTACACCATGTCGGCGATTGCTGCGCGAACACTTTCTCCACGTAGGCATACACCGTAATTACTCTACCAGGCAAACATTGGGGTTACACTCGTCTGGTGTGAGACGTTCCCGCGGGTCCACTGGTTGCCAAACCACACAATAACCCTAGGTTCGGTGTGGGGCGGCGGTGGGGCGAGTGGACTGCTGTAGCCCGTTGTGGGGTTGTGAACCACTGAGGGCTACGGCGGGGACGAAGCCTCTCCATCGTTTCTAGGTCCCCGGTTCCATACAATACAATACAATATATTATTTCATTAAAATCTTACAATACAGTCGCAGCTCTCACATTACATCTATACAATATGGATAAATTTAATCGTGTGTGATTGTCGTGTACAGAGCAACCTGGAATATGCAGCCTTCCAATGTTCCACTTAAGATGTTGACAGGGCAGGGACCAATAACAATATGAACAATTTAGTCTCCGATAAAGAAATGCGGCTTAAAATTTCATTTTGAATGATAGGGTTCAGATATCACCATGGAAACCGTACTGTACGATACGAGGCAAGGCGTTTTCAAGCCCAAGAAGACGGTGCTTTCGGGTCATGGCCCAAAGGATTTGGCAGTGTGGAACGTGTGGGTAAAATGCCGGATAGTTTCAATAATCACACTACCACCACAAAAGGCAGGGACACAAATGTAGATTCAGCTACGCCGTCGACACATGCACGACCACGAGAACCTGGCGATGCCAACCGCCGACGCTTCCTTTGGGTATCACTCAGTAGGAAGTCTTCATCTACGGCTGCAGGCATTCTACTGCATGCAGAACCTACAGTACAGGAGGACGAAAAACACTCTCCTGACCATCCTAAAACGTATGAAAGACAATGTAATACATGTATATTTTCAGGAGGTGGATCCCCACAGACCTTAGGTGTTTGAAAAATGTCACGATTAGCACCTCGAGGCCCTGATAACAACGCTCTTTATTTAAGAACCAGTTGAGGGTATACAGAACATCGCCAGGTTCATGTACACGAAACCGATATAATACATAAGTAACATCATAAGATTAAACTCTTAAGCTATGTAAATGTTAACGACAACACATACATAAGAAACTGTCACATGCTTACTTAAAAGAATTTACAGCATCATATTAGACATATAATATCAATTAATTTGTCGTCGAAAGTTGAAGTATGACATACAGTGATGTAACCAATTACGAGCAAATCATATCATAGAAAATAAATGCATCGTGTTTATAGGTAGTTACCTGCTGTCACATCGTAATAAAAATTACATTGTCAATATATAAAATGTGCTAGGCGGTGAACTCTATATGTTAGGTTAACAATCGGCATTAACGCTATGCACGGAAGAATACCACATGCTGCCGACTGAAAAGCTGATCACTATTTTCTGGTAGAACCAAATGTGTTCACAAAGGTCTTGATACATCGATAGATGAGATTATACAAGATGTGTGTCGCATGCTATGTTAAGTAAATGTGATAGCAGATAGTTTGAATATTGCACCTAATAGCAACTTTCGCATGTTACATATGCGGCAACAGATATAAAACGAATAAAGACATAGTCGATATTGTGAAACAAACTACAGCTACAGCATAGCAGTCCATAGCACAGCAGCGCACGTGTGGAACGTGGCTGCATACTGTGTGACAAACTTTCATTTTTAGTGACATAGTCATGATTTTATTACCTGACGTCAGTGATTTTATATTTGCCTAATGTGATGTTGTAAATTCTTTTAAGTGAGTATGTGACATATTTCACCACAGAGTAATGTCGTTGTTCATGCTTCAATTCTTTTAAAGTTCTACCTGGCGAGCTCAGAACAGAGAAGGTTAATTGGGAGCCAATGTACCAATCGGAAAGTCAGTCAGAAGTACCGCCTATGTAACCGACGTCAGGTCACCAGCCGGCCGAAGTGGCAGAGCGGTTCTAGGCGCTACTGTCTGGAGCCGCGCGACCGCTGCGGTCGCAGGTTCGAATCCTGACTCGGGCATGGATATGTGTGATGTCCTTAGGTTAGTTAGGTTTAAGTAGTTCTAAGTTCTAGGGGACTGATGACCTCAGAAGTTAAGTCCCATAGTGCTCAAAGCCGTTTGAACCATTTTTTTCAGGTCACCAAGAGAGCATTGCCACACGCCTCCTAGTGAGAGAAGCACAAAACGCGAACACTGCAGTGCTACATAAGAACGTCGTACGAAGTAACATTCCATAACTTCAGCGCCAGAACGCCACTGCAATAGTAAAACATTGCAGAAAGATTCGAGGTCGGCAATTCAGAACAATTACTGAAGTAGCACAGCGAGGCAAGGAGAGCTGACGAGACTAATTAAGTGGAAGTGCGAGGAGTGAGCTCGGCTCTTTCAATAACGGGGATTTCGCATTATGCCATTCTGCCCGTGTCACTAGAAAGGAACAAGAGAGAATCGAGTTTCAGTGAAAGCAAGACAACGTGATCGATGGTGGCCTGCCTGCTACCCGCTTGCTGACTTCAACACCGAGACACAGCCAACCTCGTAAATACTAAGCCATGGCCTGCTATTGCTGCCTACTCGTATATCACGGATGAGTAGTAGTGGGCACCCAGCCCTCCAGTTGATATCTCCACACCGACCAGGCGTACCACATTCACGAAGTCTCCTGGGCGACTCACATACACCTCCTGCAGCCTCTATCGATCCAAGGTGGATGACCAAGGCCTAGACATCACCAGAGCTGACATCTTGGAGCACACAGTCAGCTGCCCTCACCTGAATGTACGAGAGCACTGGGTGTGAGCGCACTGTACTACAGAACACCTGTGTGGGCTACACCTTTCCATCCCTATGCTGCCGCCTGCACAGCTCTTGTCCGTGGCCTGAAACTCGCTGACGAGGCGTCAACCCCTCTTCGCGGCTTACGCTTACGTCCGGCTGCCTTCTGACGCCACAGGAGACTTTATAGGTCTGTAAACTCAGTCTGGAAAGTGTTACAGATACTGCTGTGTCACTAACGCCTAAGTGGAACACTCTCCCACATTTCGTGCCTGGCTGGCTTCCTGCACACAATGCGACCCTGTGTCTCCGATCGCTACATTGGTTTCAGGAAGTGGCCGCAACATTTTGTGTGTGTGTTATCGTTTACGTATGATATTGTACATGCTGAAACTGGTTGTTAAATAAAGAACTTTATCAGCAGCTCATGCTTGACTATATTTTTTGCCTAAACTTAGTAATAGAATATGTTATTTCAATAGTAATATTATGTATGTAGAATTGTACCAGACTAGTAGGACTCTACTAACTTGAATATTAGCAAGTCACACTAGATGATGATCGACTGATCTAATATTTTAGGAATAGTTTGCAGTTTAACTGTGGGAGTGGTACAGTCATACTCAAAAGTATCCGAACGACCTGAACTGCATTTCGCCTAATTCGCATGCTACCGGCATAACGCGGCTGTCTATCAGGTCCTCTAATCGCTCCTTGGTACAGTCGTTTGACTATTGAAAATCGTTCTAACATGTCACCACTAGAAAACACTGCTCTGTATCGCAGTAACTCAAGATGTAAAGTGATACCACGATGCTACATATATCAGGGAACACCTTATCACAGATAAGACTGTCCTTAAGGCTTGTAAGCTCACATTTATTACAATAAATGACATACCTGAAATGTTACCACTCTCATTATTACGTCAGATAGGTAATGCACGTAGTAAGTTCGTCGTATTCATGATTTCCTCTTCAAAGTAACTTACAGTACTTATTATTTAACACAAAATGACATAAAAAATTTAAGTTATCCACGAGCTGCTAATTGAGAATATGTATGAACTCCAAATGACACGACGAACCGTCTCGTTCTGATATGGATTCAACCCAGGTCAGGCAGACTAAGCAAACATTTCGTGACTGACGCAAACTAACAGTCATTCCGGATTAGGCATACAGAGAGTGATATACGTCGATTTTAGACAGTATCAGTTAGCAAATATCAAATTTAAATTACATAACGCAAACATTTTTAACGGACGCGAATTCCTACCCAGCATCTATTGTCCCTGTTAACGAACTACGAGAGATGTTAAATATTGCTTCTTCACAAGTAATTTACTTGAAAGACCGTGAGGCAAAGCTTTGTGTTGGACAGGGATTCGAAACCAGAACCTAATCGGATTGATAACGAAGCACAACCAGCTGTGACATATCAGATTTTCTCGGTAGTAGCTAGATGTTTTAACTGAAATGACGAGACGAAACATTAATTTGTTCCTTCCCAGGACTCCAACGCGGCACCTATCGCAGTTATATTCTAGAGAAAACGAACGTTAAATATGTGTTTGTTGCACCAGCAGCGACATGTGAACATGTTTGAACTAGAAATAATATGACGAACAGTTCAGTGCTCACTGGGAATAGAGCCCTACACATATCGTTGTTGACTACACACAAAGAGACGTCAGCTACCGATTTTTTCTCCACCAGCAGCTCGGAATAATATCTTGAACTTACAGTGATCTCGCCAATAGTTTTGTGTCCCACTGGGAGTAAAAAACGTCAGATATAGATAGTGTTGACAACGAATGAAAAAACATTAAAAATCAAAATTATTATCCACCAGCAGATAGGTGTTCTCATGCTAGAGCTTGATAATACATAATCGCCGGCCGCGGTGGTCTAGCGGTTCTAGGCGCTCAGTTCGGAACCGCGCGACTGCTACGGTCGCAGGTTCGAATCCTGCCTCGGGCATGGATGTGTGTGCTGTCCTTAGGTTAGTTAGGTTTAAGTAGTTCTAAGTTCTAGGGGACTGATGACCACAGATGTTAAGTCCCATAGTGCTCAGAGCCATTTGAACCAATACATAATGAAATCTTTAGTGACGGGCCAGGATTCGAACCCATTCACGCTTAATATATGGAGATGTTGAGGAATCTGCAGTTTTGAACAAACAACAAATTGTAGCCGAGCTGTATTGTCACGAAGGGATCAAATTCCGCGTTAAGGGCGGTCTGAGTTGCATTCTCACTTCAGAAACAATTTTATCGACATACACAAGCTCAGATAAAAGATTGAATAAGCGTCCTGTGACCCTACATAGCGTTTGTTTCGTCACTAGAAATAAATAACTATTACAAGAAAGGTTACTGGTGATAGAGTTTCTACATGTCGCCACTCCAGACTTTATTGTGGTTCAACTTGACGCCTACTTGTCAGAGAAAGAAATTCATCTTTAATGTGAATTTCAGAACACACTGCCATTATATGTTCTTCACTTGGTATTGCCAGAAGAGATTGGAATCTTTCTCTCCCTATCTAAAATAATTGACAGAAGTGAGAATCGAACCCACACCATAGGTATACGAACCTCTCATCAGTCCAACAGACCACCAAATCCTCTTTCCTGTGACTCATTTTTCTATCGTAACACCGTTGCGCCACACTGGATGAGAATCCTGACACACAGGTTCCCTGTAGTAAATTGCAGCATGTTCAGTAAATTCATTTACTTGGTTGACCGAATCACCGTGAACTACCTGCCTCGGCTACCCAGTGCATACATTCGACTCTATTTTGTAATCACCGAAATGAAATCACGTCACTGCCACCTACACAGAACTGCCAACAGTGTAGGATGCAGAAATTTAAATATGAAGTGTTCCTTTCTACTTTAGCTATTCTATTGCGCTATCTGCTTGTAAGAAACGTCGTGCATCGCAAAAGAAAAGCTGTAACTGTTTCTCTCAGAAGTCTAGACCCAGCCATTTGCATTATCTCGCAGCGCTGTGGTATGCAGAAGTTCTGGAGGACTTGTTGTTCAGCTCTGGAGCTCTTTTAGATATGTGTCAGCTAGTAGCATAATGGTAAGTGTCGTGCACCATCAATAAGATGTCGCGAGTTCGAATGCATTTACTACTAAATTTTTTTAAAACTCAGTTCTGCTGTCTGCTGAAGTTGCCAGTCTAATGGATCTTTGAACATAATTCTCTTCACTTCTCAACCCAAAATAGTCGCATGTGGAAAAAGGGCTAACTTCTGTGACATTTTGTTCTTTTCAGGTTTAATAGACAGCCAGGCAGCAGATGCACCTCGAAGCTTTTGTATTATGTATGGGGAGAGCGCATCGTGCCCAAATACGTCAAAAAACTATTTTCTACATTAGCTGTCGTGTGGTAGTGGCATTTTATTCTTCTTCAAACATTGTTTGACAGCTTTAACTCAGAACAAGTTTTCTACATGCATATAATCAATAAACTGCATGTGCATCGTCAAGGAAAGGAAACCTTACGAAAATTGTGCACTGTATTATAAGAAATGAAATAAAACCACCCACGATAGCTTTACTACGAAAGTCTGTTTTAATAAAACTGAGTATCTGTACACAAGCATGCCTCTATCGACACGAATTAGTAAAATACTACTCACTTAGATTCTGATTGGGTCTGTGTTTAATTGGTATGCTGTGTCATCCTCAAGAGGTACGCAAATGTGGCATTTCATAAATATAGTTATGTATTTCTAGAAACCCAAAATTTGCTTGTCAGCAACGGAAAGAGGCGTTACGTGTTGTGCAGCATTGTAAGTTTTTCACCATTGCACTATAAGCTGAAAGTATTTTCTTTCACAGAGGGGGTAAAAACGTTGAAGTCAGTGAAACTGGAACTTCGAAAAATAAGAGACGCTTTTTCACAGGTCAGCACGTTACCACAGAGCTGCCGAAAAGGTATGTGTCTTTGATCTGACTGCTTGTAGCTCTTTCACAGAGGAGGTAAAAACGTTGAAGTCAGTGAGACTGGAACTACGAACCATAACAGACGCTTTTTCACAGGTCAGCACGTTACCACAGAGCTACCGAAAAGGTATATGTCTTAGCTTCCTCTTACAAGGCCAATAGTGGCTAGAACTCATAAACCGCTATTTAAAGGAGGAGGTTGGTTGCGATTTCCACCTGCAACGACTTTCCTGGGCTGAAAACCGTAAGTTTACAATCTTTTGTTACACCTCAAGCGATAATAACTGAGATTATTCAATGGAAATGACAGGTAAAATCAAGTGAACTTTGAGGCTTAATCCCGTGAACACAAGAAAGTAACTCGTCGAACACAGAGTTGCCAAACATACGTTGCCTTGTTGCCAAATCTCAGTTACAGTACCAGCAGGAAGAAGACGAACCGATGTGATCCTACAGCGGGCTGGGAAGTGACCACAGCTGGTGTCTCCAAGTCGCAGCTGCTACGGCCTGGAATACGTAATGTGTCTGATTCGCATTTCTGTAACTAGGTTTAGGGACTGGAGCGTAGTTACTAATAATACTCAGAACTGACTGAAAACTAAGCATCATAAATCAGTAACTCTGATAGTTGTTTTTATATTTCTTTCGTAAGTGTACCCAAAACTAAGAAACTCATTCACAGGCGTTTTCGTGCCTTGCCGGTAGTCGAGCACAACAAACAAATAAAAATAAAAAAGAATGTATGTGTGAGACAGAGACAGAGAGAGAGAGAGACAGAGAGAGAGAGAGAGAGAGAGAGAGAGAGAGAGAGAGAGAAAGAGGGAGAGGGAGAGAGAGAGAGGGAGAAATAAAAAAGGATGAGAGAGAGAGTGTGTGTGTAAAACATTGTTGCAAAGAAATTGAATCATGGTATGTAAAGAAATCTTTGATTTAAAATGACACGTTCCACATCATTACGAAATGTCGTATTCATGATCTACAGAACGAGAATTAATCTAATCTAATGTAATAACATCATAATGATGACTAGCCATGAAGAGTCATGAATTACCGAAATTTTTGCCAATACCAGTAACCAAACCTAAACTCGAAAATAAAGGACGACAATTTTTGTAATAAACTGGGACTCCTATCAAGACCCTTTCGTACCTGTTATCTCAACACGAAAGATGTCTGATATACCTGCATTCTGAAGTAACAAGGTGTGCATGCATTCAAAGGTGAAGTGCATGATGTGAAGTTCTGTGGCGGAGATACAAACCTAACACGTAATCGGATTGTTAACTAAGAAAAATCAAATGTTATGTATCGGTTTTTCTTATGAGCTGCTAGGTGTTTGAATCTAAAATGAGGATACAAACTTATGTTCCTAAGCGACAGTCGAACTGCACACCTACCGTGCATCCACGAATATAGCTTAAGTATCAGTTGCTTACTCACCAACAGTAAGATGTGTGCGTGTTTGACCAGAAATAACAACCCCTATTGCGATGGTTGCAACACATGAACAGACATTAAAAATGCACGTTAATTTTCACTAGCAGGTGGGTGTGCACATGATAGTGCTTGAAATGAAACTATTAATATTTTTGCACTGGATCCTTTGGATGAGACCTAGAGAAGATTGCAGTCTTGGGAAAAGGAACGATATGATTGAACTATACTGTTCTGAGAGATTCAGATCCTCGAAAGAGGAGATACGAATTCGAATCACAGTCCAGCACTAAGTTTTTCAACGTCTCTAGTTCAAGAGACCTGTTCCTTTAAATGGCTATCGGTTCATCAAATAAAATAAAATGTTCTAATGTAGGTAAGTTTACTGGCGACTGTATTTCTGTTTGCCATGACTTCCGCTATGTCATTACCTAACGAAAACCGGCTCTGCCCAGTTGGTAATGAAGGAACGTGATGTTTAATGCGGATTATGGATTATAACGTCTTTCTCTTGAGGTTACCAGAGGTAAATGAATCTGTTTCTGCCTCTTAAAAGTAAATTCCTGAACCCACGCAGTGCACCTGTGATAATTCGTTCCACCCGACCATTGTGGCCACATTTCCCAGCCTCAAGAGTGTGCTGAAACGGATGATGTGCTTAGCTTACAAAATTAGTCACGGAGGAAAAAATGCGAGTCTATTAAATGGTTAAGTAGAAGCAAGCTTATGACGCGGAGATTATGCTGTTCTCATGTCAGCAGGATGTAAAGACTCTTCCAGGCATCATAGGCTCGAAGTAAAGCCATTTTGAATTTTCACAAATTGAGCAAATTTCTTAGTTCGAGAAAATCCACTGTGAAGTATGAAGTTACCGGATAATTCGATTATTACCGTCATTATTACTATCATTTTATTCATACCGCTGCTGGAACACACGTGCTTGAAGATCATTTAATGCCTTTTAGTCACTATAGAAGTAGTTTCTTAAGAACAGGTTCTTTCCCTGTCTACGGAATCCTTTTCATGTTAATATCAAACATCAGCAGTTACTCGTATATTACATTAAAACTAAAGTAATTGATGAAGATGTAATTTGATAACAAAAACGCAATGCCTTTCTCCATTTACTTGCGAGTACTGCCAAACCAAAAGGCAAGAGATCTTACTGCCTTCCAATATACGTCGCCATCAGTTCTTCCATATGATTTGGTCGACATGAGCTGTTTCAAGTTGTGTATGACAGACAATGTTTCAGAAAATCATTTGTTTTCCTTTGAAATAAACAGAAAGATTTTCATTCTAAGCTATCCAAGTACAAAATTTTCGCAGTATTAGTTCAAATTTAATATTCGCTTCTATAATGTAGGAAAGTATTTCACAGTTGCAAAACTCGCATCCGACTCATTGACCTTACACTTAGTCGCTGACCTTAAGTTCTAGCTCAGTGACACCAGTATAAGTAACCTAATGTAGCGAATACTGTTTGCCAGTGCTATTTCTCACCCGAAAAGACGCAGTTCAGTCATTTGGCTCCATAAGTACACTGTAACAGTAATTTATGAGTGTATGCAATGCATAAGGATTGTAGAATTTAGTGGTGCTCTCTCTTCCACTTTGGTATACAATATGATGTTGAACGTGTCATTTTAAATGAAAGATTTCTTTACATACCATGATTCAATTTCTTTGCAACAACGTTTTACACACACTCTCTCTCTCATTCTTTTTTATTTCTCCCTCTCCCCCCCCCCCCTCTCTCTCTCTCTCTCTGTCACACACACACATTCTTTTTTATTTTTATTTGTTTGTTGTGCTCGACTATCAGCGACGTATGAAAACGCCTGTGAATGAGTTTCTTAGTTTTGAGTACACTTACGTAAGAAATATAAAAACAACTATGAGAGTTACTGATTTATGATGCTTAGTTTTCAGTCAATTCTGAGTATTATTAGTAACTACACTCCAGTCCCTAAACCTAGTTACAGAAATGCGAATCAGACACATTACTTATTCCAGGCCGTAGCAGCTGCGACTTGGAGACACCAGCTGTGGTCACTTCCCAGCCCGCTGTAGGATCACATCGGTTCGTCTTCTTCCTGCTGGTACTGTAACTGAGATTTGGCAACAAGGCAACGTACGAGTATGTTAGGCAACTCTGTGATCGACGAGTTACTTTCTTGTGTTCACGGCATTAAGCCTCAAAGTTCACTTGATTTTACCTGTCATTTCCATTGAATAATCTCAGTTATTATCGCTTGAGGTGTAACAAAAGATTGTAAGGTTACGGTTTTCAGCCCAGGAAAGTCGTTGCAGGTGGAAATCTCAACCAATCTCGTCCTTTAAATAGCGGTTTATGAGTTCTAGCCACTATTGGTCTCGTAAGAGGAAACTAAAACACATACCTTTTCGGCAGCTCTGTGGTAAAGTGCTGACCTGTGAAAAAGCGTCTGTTATGGTTCGCAGTTCGCCTCACTGACTTCAACGTTTTACCCCCTCTGTGAAAGAGCTACAAGCAATCAGATCAAACATTAATAAGGAAATCGCAAGAAAATACTTTCAGATTATAGTGCACAACAGGTAACGCCTCTTTCCGTTGCTGACAAGCAAATTTTGGGTTTCTAGAAAGACATAACTATATTTATGAAATGCCACATTTGCGTACCTCTTGAGGATGACACAGCATACCAATTAAACACAGACCAAATCAAAATCTAGGTGAGTAGTATTTTACTAATTCTTTCGTCGTAAGGTTATTGTGGGTAGTTTTATTTCATTTCTTATAATACAGTGCACAATTTTCGTAAGGTTTCCTTTAGTGTTGTTGAAACAATAGTAAACATGAGAGAGAAATTAATCATCAACGATATATGCGAATTCTCTGATGTTATCTATAACAGTCTGACGATGCACATGCAGTTTATTGATTACATGCATGCAGAAAACTTGTTCTGAGTTAAAGCTGTCAAACAATGTTTGAAGAAGAATAAAATGCCACTACCACACGACAGCTAATGTAGAAAATAGTTTTTTGACGTATTTGGGCACGATGCGCTCTCCCCATACATAATACAAAAGCTTCGAGATGCATCTGCTGCCTGGCTGTCTATTAAACCTGAAAAGAACAAAATGTCACAGAAGTTAGCCCTTTTTCCACATGCGACTATTTTGGGTTGAGAAGTGAAGAGAATTATGTTCAAAGATCCATTAGACTGGCAACTTCAGCAGACAGCAGAACTGAGTTTTAAAAAAATTTAGTAGTAAATGCATTCGAACTCGCGACATCTTATTGATGGTGCACGACACTTACCATTATGCTACTAGCTGACACATATCTAAAAGAGCTCCAGAGCTGAACAACAAGTCCTCCAGAACTTCTGCATACCACAGCGCTGCGAGATAATGCAAATGGCTGGGTCTAGACTTCTGAGAGAAACAGTTACAGCTTTTCTTTTGCGATGCACGACGTTTCTTACAAGCAGATAGCGCAATAGAATAGCTAAAGTAGAAAGGAACACTTCATATTTAAATTTCTGCATCCTACACTGTTGGCAGTTCTGTGTAGGTGGCAGTGACGTGATTTTATTTCGGTGATTACAAAATAGAGTCGAATGTGTATGCACTGGGTAGCCGAGGCAGGTAGTTCACGGTGATTCGGTCAACCAAGTAAATGAATTTACTGAACATGCTGCAATTTACTACAGGGAACCTGTGTGTCAGGATTCTCATCCAGTGTGGCGCAACGGTGTTACGATAGAAAAATGAGTCACAGGAAAGAGGATTTGGTGGTCTGTTGGACTGATGAGAGGTTCGTATACCTATGGTGTGGGTTCGATTCTCACTTCTGTCAATTATTTTAGATAGGGAGAGAAAGATTCCAATCTCTTCTGGCAATACCAAGTGAAGAAGATATAATGGCAGTGTGGTCTGAAATTCACATTAAAGATGATATTCTTTCTCTGCCAAGTAAACGTCAGGTTGAACCACAATAAAGTTTGGAGTGGCGACATGTAGAAACTCTATCACCAGTAACCTTTCTTGTACTAGTTATTTATTTCTAGTGACGAAACAATCGCTATGTAGGGTCACAGGACGCTTATTCAATCTTTTATCTGAGCTTCTGTATGTCGATAAAATTGTTTCTGAAGTGAGAATGCAACTCAGACCGCCCTTAACGTGGAATTTGATCCCTTCGTGACAATACAGCTCGGCTACAATTTGTTGTTTGTTCAAAACTGCAGATTCCTCAACATCTCCATATATTATGCGTGAATGGGTTCGAATCCTGTCTCGGCACTAAAGATTTCATTATGTATTACCAAGCTCTAGCATGAGAACACCTATCTGCTGGTGGAGTCCTGGGAAGGAACAAATTAATGTTTCGTCTCGTCATTTCAGTTAAAACATGTAGCTACTACCGAGAAAATCTGATATGTCACAGCTGGTTGTGCTTCGTTATCAATCCGATTAGGTTCTGGTTTCGAATCCCTGTCCAACACAAAGCTTTGCCTCACGGTCTTTCAAGTAAGTTACTTGTGAAGAAGCAATATTTAACATCTCTCGTAGTTCGTTAACAGGGACAATAGATGCTGGGTAGGAATTCGCGTCCGTTAAAAATGTTTGCGTTATGTAATTTAAATTTGATATTTGCTAACTGATACTGTCTAAAATCGACGTATATCACTCTCTGCATGCCTAATCAGGAATGACTTAGTTTGCGTCAGTCACGAAATCTTTGCATAGTCTGCCTGACCTGGGTTTGAATCCATATCAGAACGAGACGGTTCGTCGTGTCATTTGCAGTTCATACATATTCTCAACTAGCAGCTCGTGGATAACTTAAATTTTTTATGTCTTTTGTGTTAAATAATAAGTACTGTAAGTTACTTTGAAGAGGAAATCATGAATACGACGAACTTACTACGTGCATTACCTATCTGACGTAATAATGAGAGTGGTAACATTTCAGGTATGTCATTTATTGTAATAAATGTGAGCTTACAAGCCTTAAGGACAGTCTTATCTGTGATAAGGTGTTCCCTGATATATGTAGCATCGTGGTATCACTTTACATCTTGAGTTACTGCGATACAGAGCAATGTTTTCTAGTGGTGACATGTTAGAACGATTTTCAATAGTCAAACGACTGTACCAAGGAGCGATTAGAGGACCTGATAGACAGCCGCGTTACGCCGGTAGCATGCGAATCAGGCGAAATGCAGTTCAGGTCGTTCGGATACTTTTGAGCACGACTGTACATTTGAATCATTTTGAGATTCCTATTGGTTTGTGGGTGTTGTATATTGGTAATAGATGGTAATTAGACTTTTTTATTTATCTATAAATTTTACGTTAAAATTTTCGTGGTAGGCTCTAGAAAACTAAATGGCGGCCCAGGTCTACTATCCCCAGGGACGTCTAACTCGGTAACTTTGAATTCTTCCTGAGGGTGAGTAAGCTGGAACACTCACAACAGGGATATATTATACAGGGTGGTCCATTGATCGTGACTGGGCCAAATATCTCACGAAATAAGCGACAAACGAAAAAACTAGAAAGAACGAAACTTGTCTAACTTGAAGGGGGAAACCAGATGGCGCTATAATTGGCCTGCTAGATGCGCTGCCATAGGTCAAAAGGATATCAACTGCGTTTTTTTAAACAGGAACCCCTATTCTTTATTACATATTCGTGTAGTATGTAAAGAAATACGAATATTATAGTTGTGCCACTTTTTTCGTTTTGTGATAGATTGCGCTGTAATATTCACATACATACGGCTCACAATTTTAGACGAACAGTTGGTAACAGGTAGGTTTTTTAAATTAAAATACAGAACGTAGGTACGTTTGAACATTTTATTTCGGTTGTCCCAATGTATTTGCTAAACTTTGTATCTTCCCAAATTTGTACACAGCGTAATAATAATTTTGCGCACTTCTGTGAATTAATTTTGTGCCAAGAAAATCTGTTATCGTTAACTCTTTACATGAGTTACTAAAAATTCCATGGATTTCAGATATTTGTCAAAATATTATTTGTGTAATTGTTCTCAGAACTCATTTTTTTTTCAATAAATAAAAATTATTGTTATGTGCCAAAACATACTTAATTTTTCATAGATACCTTCACATAGAAGAAGCTAAATACGAGGGTTGTCCAGAAAGTAAGTTGCGACTGGTCGCTAAATGGAAACCTTAGTGAAAGTCGGAAACATTTTATTTACAAGAGTTAGCTATTCTTTCCAGATACTTCTCTACATAGTCGTCACTCCGACTTAAACATTTGTCGGAGCCTTATACCAAATTTCCAACACCATCTTCATAGAAGGCAGCCGCCTGTTCTTTCCGATAATTCTCTAAGCTGGTCTACAGCGCGTAGCCTGCGCCGAAGTGTTGTCTTCGTATCTAGCATTCCATATGAACAGAGATGATACTCAGGTGGAGCCAATTAGGGCTGTGCTGTGGGTGATCGATCACTTCCCATCGAATAGGCTGCAGGAGCGTCTTCACTGCCCCTGCAAAGTTCGACTGAGAATCGCCATGAAGAAGGAAGTGCATTGCAGCTGTGTTAGGTGGGCTGCATTCATTAAGGCCAAGACTGAAAAACAGTAAATCAGTACAAATAGTAATTTGAAACATTGCCGTTTTTAGAACACACCAGAAAACAAATTCTGCATGAAAGCAATTTCAGTTGATTTGCAGTCGTTGTGGAGTCGACATCTAGCATGTAACTTGAGTCCCCAGCATGTTTTCCATTTCTTGGTAAGTAGCTGGAAGTTAGTTGCAAAGTTATGGCAAAAGCTATTGAGTGACTGTTATGAAGAGGCAATTCTGCCATTCCGGTTGGTAATGGAAACAAGGCTAAAGAAAAGTCAATACCATAGGATTTGTCGACCAGGAAAAAGCTTTCGACCTTGTAAAATGGTACAAGAAGTTCGGAATTATGAGGAAAACAGGGGTAAGCTATAGGGAGAGACGAATAATGTACAACACGTACAAGAGTCAAGAGGGAATAATAAGAGTGGAAGACCAAGAACGAAGTACACGAATTGAAATGGATGTAAGACAGGAATGTAGTCTTTCACCACTACTGTTCAATTCATAACTTGAAGAAGCAAAGTTTCAAGAGCAGAATTAAAATTCAAGATGAAAACTGTGGAGGAAGACAGAGACTGGAATAAATCCAGTAAGCGAGCAGTGCAACAGTGATAGCATTGACAGACGTTTGTTCAAGCAGCCTTATACAGCACGGCCGCCTGCTTCGGGACCGCACTGTGAGCTTCCAAACTCAACCGAGTGCGGAATGCGCTGACGCCCCGATCAAGCCCGGCGACGTCGTGGGTCGCAGCGACGGCTGCCGCGGCCCCGTCTGGGTCACCAGCGGCAAAGAGGACCGCGGATCGCCCGGGACGTCCAGAGTTGTTTTTGCTAAGCACCCCGGCGCGTACTCTTAGTCCCCATGTGGTGCGCTTGGGAGCGATAGCTGACGCTAGGTGTTCTGAAGCCGAGTAGCGATGCTCCGGTCACCTCCCCCACCCCAGGGGTAGACCAGGACAGTGTCCGAAGACGTCTAGGTGGAGAGGACGCCACGAGGGCGAGCCTCTGGCCGAAGAGCTCAGAGGGCGGAGACTTGCTGGACGTCAGTTCCCCGCATCGTTGAAACTTCTCCCAAGTCCCGCAACCGCACGCCACAAGTATGGCGAGCCTCCTGCCGCAGCCTGAGGAGTTACTCTGAGGGCAGGTTGCCAATCGATTTCCATCACCAATTGTTGGTCGTGGTTTCTCCGAAACTCAAAAGACCGTCATTCTCTCCTTTTCAAGACGCAGGCAGAATGGAGGCACGACTGAATGCTTTCCCCCCCCAAGCTCCATTATTTGTACTCTTATATCTACGCCTCTGACGTAGTCCTACTAGAGGTTTGCTTCATCGTACTTGTCCTATCACTTTTTCCTAGCGCGCTAGGTATCGAGCACGTGTTGCTAGGCCCAGTTTGTGAGTTACAAAATATTGCTCCATTCCTGGTTACACTGTGTTAGCTGTTCCACGCTGTGTTGCAAACAGCCGGAGTGTTTCGTCGTAATGTCGGCAATACTGTCCAGTGGCTTACTTGATTAACACCCTGCATGGGTGGCCTCTACTTTCTAGCCGTGCTAGGAAAATTATTTTAAAAATTCGCAGTTAGCGAATGTATGGATTGTATCAGAATGGAAAACAATTCGTGACGCTTTACTGGAATATGAAATGAAGAAAATGAAAGTTCCGATGAAGAAACTTAGATTTGCAGTGTCTATATTGTAAAAGAACCCAATCATATTCCTAGACGTGACAATGATTACTTCAGTAAGTCCTTTTTTGATAGAGCCATATTTTCGACGAAAATCCACGGGAACCAAATGAGTGCACTTTACTTTTTAATTATTATTTCGAATTTCCTTTTCGCTTAAAATTTTTGCACGCCTTTAGTGGTTGCATTTCTAGAAAAACGCATGCGAATTGGTAATAGGAGTTAATAATTAAAGCCGGCCGGAGTGGCCGTGCGGTTCAAGGCGCTACAGTCTGGAGCCGAGCGACCGCTACGGTCGCAGGTTCGAATCCTGCCTCGGGCATGGATGTGTGTGATGTCCTTAGGTTAGTTAGGTTTAATTAGTTCTAAGTTCTAGGCGACTGATGACCTCAGAAGTTAAGTCGCATAGTGCTCAAAGCCATTTGAACCATTTTAATAATTAAAGTGCAACTAGTAACGGAGGTCCAGTGTGGGATCTAATTAGCATATGGCAGCGAAATTTGGTGGATATTCTAATGTAGAAACGATGCACACTGGAATATTGGCTACCAGGCGCAAATCTGGCGCTCTACAGCATCACGTCAGTGCCTCTAGTGCTTATTTTGAACAAATTATTTAAGCGGCAGTTAACAATAAAATCAACAAATGGTTAAAATGCTTCTGAGCACTATGGGACTCAAGTTCTGAGGTCATCAGTCCCCTAGAACTTAGAACTACTTAAACCTAACTAACCTAAGGACATCACACACATCCATGCCCGAGGCAGGATTCGAACCTGCGACCGTAGCGGTCGCGCGGTTCCAGACTGTAGCGCCTAGAACTTCTCGGCCAAGCCGGCTGGCAATAAAATCAACATTATACTTTGTTTGACCTTTTCTGCCCACGTCCCATTCCTAATACGTTACATATGAAAACATCTCTATGACGTCTTTCTTGCATTCACAGCGCCAGATTTGCACCTCGTGGCCGAAACTGGAACTAATGTTCTTCCAGCGTAAATCGGTTCCGCATTAAAAAATTAGAACATATACCAAGCTTCGCTGCTATACGCTAATGACAGCCGGCGCTGGAGCTCTGTGAATAGCTGAACTCTAATTATAACCGCCAGTTAGTAATAGAGGAGGAATTCGTAATACTGCCGCGGTGGTCTAGCGGTTCTAGGCGCTCAGTCCGGAGCCGCGCGACCGCTACGGTCGCAGGTTCGAATCCTGCCTCGGGCATGGATGTGTGTGATGTCCTTAGGTTAATTAGGTTTAAGTAGTTCTAAGTTCTAGGGGACTAATGACCACAGATGTTAAGTCCCATAGTGCTCAGAGCCATTTGCACCATTTGAGCCAATTCGTAATAGTTTCGAGTGAGTGACAAACGTTTTGTCCTGATTTATTAGTAACGGAACCACGTCCACTATTTCTACTACAATCGCATCACTCGCACTTTTCGCAGCGCACACGGACACTTGCGAAGCGGCGTCCAGAGAGCCGTGGCTCGCCAGCAGCACGCGGCCGGGTAATCTCGTTACCCGAGAGCCGGCAGCTCGGGAGGTGAGGGTCCACCTCGCCTCGCGCAGCACGCTGCGCTCTAATCTCCCCTCGCGAGATCCTCTCTAATTGCCGCAAATTGGGCTGCGTCCAGATTCAAATACCGTGCATTAGTATGCCGCCATGTACCCAAGCAAAGCTGCCTCAGGGTATTTGTTTCTCCAAGCGGGCACCGTAGCTGCCGAAAGTAAAATCGTGTGGTAAACATTTTCAGGTGATTTCAAGTCTAAATACGTGGGGCGTTCAATAAATAATGCAGCACATTTTTTTTCCTAAAAGAAGGTTTGTTTTATTCATGATTCCCATATATCTTATTATTCGCCACTCCTTTGGCTACACATCTACGAGGGTGAGTCAAATGAAAACCTTAAATACTTTTTAAAATATTATTTATTGTGCAGAAGTGGTACACAGCTGTATCACTTTTCAACATAATCTCCCCCACGCTAAATGAAAGCCCTCCAGCGCTTACAAAGTGCATAAATTCCTTTAGAAAATAACTCTTTTTAGTAGTCCGCACAACCACTCATGCACCGCGTGGCGTACCTCTTCATCACAACGGAACATCTTTCCTCCCATTGCAGTTCGCCCGCATCTTGTGGTCGTGCGGTAGCGTTCTCGCTTCCCACGCCCGGGTTCCCGGGTTCGATTCCCGGCGGGGTCAGGCATTTTCTCTGCCTCGTGATGGCTGGGTGTTGTGTGTTGTCCTTAGGTTAGTTAGGTTTAAGTAGTTCTAAGTTCTAGGGGACTGATGACCATAGATGTTAAGTCCCATAGTGCTCAGAGCCATTTCAACCATTTCAACCTCCCATTGCATCTTTGAGTGGTCCAAACATAGGGAAATCACTTGGGGCAAGGTCTGGTGAGTATGGTGGATGAGGAAGACACTCAAAATGCAGGTCTGTGATTGTTGCAATTGTTGTATGGGCGGTGTGGGGCCTTGATTGTCATGTTGCAAAAGGACACCTGCTGACAGCAATCCACGTCGCTTTGATTTGATTGCAGGCCGCAGATGGTTTTTCTAGATCTGTGTATGATGCACTGACGACAGTGATCCCTCTAGAGAGTCAGCATAATCTTCCCTGCTGATGGTTCTGTTCGAAATTTCTTTGGTTTTGGTGGTGAGGAATGGCGCCATTCCTTGCTCGCTCTCTTCGTTTCCGGTTGGTGGAAGCGAACCCAGGTTTCGTCCCCAGTAACGATTCTTGCAAGAAAGCCATCACCTTCTCGTTCAAAGCGCCGAAGAACTTCTTCACAAGCATCAACACGTCGTTCTCTCATTTCAGGAGTCAGCTGCCGTGGCGCACATCTTGCAGACACTTTGTGTAACTGGAGCACATCATGCACAATGTGGTGTGCTGACCCACGACTCAGCTGTAAACGTGCTGCAGTGTCACTAGGCGGTTTTCCTTCACTATGGCTTCAACTGCTGCAATGTTCTGTGGAGTCACAACTCGTTGTGCCTGAGCTGGACGAGGAGCATCTTCCACTAAAGTCACACCATTTGCGAACTTCCTACTCCATTCGTAGACTTGCTGTTGTGACAAACATGCATCACCGTACTGAACCTTCATTCGTCGATAAATTTCAATAGGTTCTACATCTTCACTACGCAAAAACCGAATAACAGAACGCTGTTCTTCCCTGGTGCAAGTCGCAAGTGGGGCGGCCATCTTTATACTGATACTGCGACGGTATGTGTGCATCTGCACTATGCTGCCACCTACAGGCCATTCTGCACGCTGTTTGTAGCACGTTTACCAACTTACAGGATAACGCCGCTAAATGTCGATTTGTTATTACAAAATTAAGGTTTTCGTTTGACTCACCCTCATATTTTTTAACATTATCTTCGTTCAATGCAACGGCTTTATATCACTTTACTGGAGGTGTCCTGTATGTTCGCAAGGTACCACTAGACTGGTCGACGTCGGTGACAACGTCGTGCTACGCCAAGAACATTCCCATCATCCAAGCACAGCTTCCCGTGGAATGCGTCTTTCATTGGGCCAAAAAGATCGAAGTCAGAACGTGTGAATCTGGGCGGTAGGGTGAGTGAGGAAGAATAATCCAGTGAAGTTTTGTGAGATACTTGACAAGGATACACTTCAGAATTGATAGTTGTACCATGAGGGGGCATATCAGAGTAACCCCTTCAGACTCCCAGAAGACATTTGCGTGGCTTCACCGGCTGAAGTGGTGCTCCGAAATTTTTCTTCGGAACAGAGATTAAGCGGCGCCACTCCATGGATTTCCGTTTTATCCGGTTCGGAAAGCCCCCCCCCCCCCCCCCTATAAAAGTAATTCTTTCGTTTCCTTTCGAAGGGAGTTACGTTGTAAATCTGTTGAGGCTTTTGTAGCTACTCTGGAGTATTGCTGTGTGGTGTGGAGTCCGCATCAGGCTGGACTGACGGATGACATCAAAAAAGTACAAAGAAGGGTAGCTCGTTTTGTATTATCGCGGAATAGGGGAGATAGTGCCACAGACATGATACGTGAATTGCAGTGGCAATCATTAAAATAAAGGCGTTTTTCGTTGCGAGGGGATCTTCTCATGAAATTCGAATCACCAGTTTTCTCCTCCGATTGCGAAAACATTCTGTTGGCATCCACCCACATAGGGAAAAACGATCATCACGATAAAATAAGAGAAATCAGGGCTCTCACACAAAAATTTAAGGGCTTGTTATCCCGCGAGCCTTTCGTAAGCCGAACGGTAGAGAGAGAGCTTGAAAGTGGTTCACTGAACCTTCTGCCAGGTACTTTACTATGAATAGCAAAGTAATCACGTAGATGTAGATGTAGATGTAGATGTAGTTCTTAGCATGTGGCCTTGTTGACGATCGTTTGGTGGTTATTCTGATGCTTCTCCAGTACAGGTGTCAACAGGCATTGCGTGGAGTTAGCATACCAGTTTTCTTTTTGAACATTAGTTACCGTGCCGCTGAGAACGGAACCTGGCGCACAGACTATCGTTCTTGTAGTTACATCCACATTTGGTAGTTAATTAGAAGCGTTATGCATGCCAGTGTCAGTTAAATTTCAGAACTTTGCTCTTCATCTGAATATTAAACGGTTGTATGTCAAGCATATGGTAATTCGTTGAAAACCTAACTTGAAACCAACGATGTCCGTACCAGCCTCATTGATTTTACATCATTGCGGAAATGAGGTCCTGTCCTGAGTATACACCCGTTACTGAAGAAAATTGTGTTTGTTCAAGGCATACATATGTTTTCATAATAACGTATTTGAAAGTAGATGCGGACATAAATCGAATATCAACCAAAAGATGAACACCTACATCTGCATCAACATACATAATGTGCAAGCTACCATACCGTGAATGGTGGATGGTACTTCCTACCACTACTAGTTATTTCCTTTCCTGTACCACCATGAACTATGGACCTTGCCGTTGGTGGGGAAGCTTGCGTGCCTCAACGATACAGATAGCCGTTCCGTAGGTACAACCACAATGGAGGGGTATCTGTTGAGAGGCCAGACAAACGTGTGGTTCCTGAATAGGGCAGCAGCCTTTTCAGTAGTCGCAGAGGCAACAGTCTGGATGATTGACTGATCTGGCCTTGTAACACTAACCAAAACGGCCTTGCAGTGCTGTGCTGGTGCTGCGAAAGGCTGAAAGCAAGGGGAAACTACAGCTGTAATTTTTCCCGAGGGCACGCAGCTTTATTGTATGGTTAAATGATGATGACGTCCTCTTGGGTAAAATATTCCGGAGGTAAAATAGTCACGCATTCGGATCTCCGGGCGGGGACTACTCAGGAGGACGTTGTTATTAGGAGAAAGAAAACTGGCGTTCTATGGGTCGGAGCGTGGAATGTTAGAGCCCTTAATCGGGCAGGTAGGTTAGAAAATTTAAAAAAGAAAATGGATACGTTAAAGTTAGATATAGAGGGAATTAGTGAAGTTCGGTGGCAGGAGGAACAAGACTTCTGGTCAGGTGACTACTGGGTTATAAATACAAAATCAAATAGGGTTAATGCAGGAGTAGGTTTAATAACGAATAGGAAAATAGGAATGCGGGTAAGCTACTACAAACAGAATAGTGAACACATTATTGTGGCCAAGATAGATACGATGCCCACGCCTACCACAGTAGTACAAGCTCCGCAGATGACGAAGAGATTGATGAAATGTATGATGAGATAAATGAAATTATTCAGATAATGAAGGGAAACTAAAATTTAATAGTCTGGGTGAGAGGAATTCTATAGTAGGAAAAGCAAGAGAAGGAAAAGTAGTAGGTGAATATGGAATGGGGGTAAGGAATGAAAGAGGAAGCCGCCTGGTAGAATTTTGCACAGAGCATAACTTAATCATAGCTAACACTTGGTTCAAGAATCATAAAAGAAGGCTGTACACATGGAAGAAGGAGGAGATACTGACAGGTTTCAGATAGATTATATAATGGTAAGACAGAGATTTATGAACCAGGTTTTAAATTGTAAGACATTTCCAGGGGCAGATGTGGACTCTGACCACAATCTATTGGTTATGAACTGTAGATTAAAACTAAAGAAACTGCAAAAAGGTGTAATTTAAGGAGATGGACCTGGATAAACTGACAGAACAAGAAGTTGTAGAGAGGTTCAGAGAAAGCATTAGGGAACGATTGACAAGGATGGGGAAAAGAAATACAGTAGAAGAAGAATGGGTAGCTTTGAGAGATGAAATAGTGAAGGCAACAGAGGGTCAAGTAGGTAAAAAGACGAGGGCTAGTAGAACTCCTTGGGTAACAGAAGAAATATTGAAGTTAACTGATGAAAGGAGAAACCATAAAAACGCAGTAAGGACGTAGAGGCGTATATCACTAGGGGTAAGATAGAGACTGCCTACAGGAAAACTAAAGAGACCTTTGGAGAAAAGAGAACCACTTGCATGAATATCAAGAGCTCAGATGGAAACCCAGTTCTAAGCAAAGAAGGGAAAGCAGAAAGGTGGAAGGAGTATATAGAGGGTCTATACAAGGGCGATGTTCTTGAGGACAATTTTATGGAAATGGAAGAGGATGTGGATGAAGATGAAATGGGAGATATGATACTGCGTGAAGAGTTTGACAGAGCACTGAAAGACCTAAGTCGAAACAAGGCCCCGGGAGTAGACAACATTCCATTAGAACTACTGATAGCCTTGGGAGAGCCAGCCCTGACAAAACTCAACCATTTGGTGAGCAAGATGTATGAGACAGGCGAAATACCCTCAGACTTCAAGAAGAATGCAACAATTCCGATCCCAAAGAAAGCAGGGGTTTGCTGATGTGAAAATTACCGAACTATCAGTTTAATAAGTCACAGCTGCAAAATACTAACACGAATTCTTTACAGACGAATGGAAAAACTGGTAGAAGCCGACCTCGGGGAAGATCAGTTTGGATTCCGTAGAAATGTTGGAACACGTGAGGCAATACTGACCCTACGACGTATCTTAGAAAATAGATTAAAGAAAGGCAAACCTACGTTTCTAGCATTTGTAGGCTTAGAGGACGCTTTTGACAATGTTGACTGGAATACTCTCTTTCAAATTCTGAAGGTGGCAGGGGTAAAATACAGGGAGCGAAAGGCCATTTACAATTTGTACAGAAACCAGATGGCAGTTATAAGAGTCGAGGGGCATGAAGGGGAAGCAGTGGTTGGGAACGGTGTGAGAGAATGTTGTAGGCTATCCCCGATGTTAGTCAATCTGTATATTGAGCAAGCAGTAAAGGAAACGAAAGAAAAATTCGGAGTAGGAATTAAAATCCATGGAGAAGAAATAAAAACTTTGAGGTTCACCGATGACATTGTAATTCTGTCAGAGACAGCAAAGGACCTGGAAGAGCAGCTGAACGGAATGGATAGTGTCTTTAAAGGAGGATATAAGATGATCACCAACAAAAGCAAACTGAGGATAATGGAATGTAGTCGAATTAAATCGGGTGATGCTGATTGGTTCAAATGGCTCTGAGCACTATGCCACTTAACTTCTGAGGTCATCAGTCGCCTAGAACTTAGAACTAATTAAACCTAACTAACCTAAGGACATCACACACAGCCATGGTCGAGGCAGGATTCGAACCTGCGACCGTAGCGGTCACTCGGCTCCAGACTGTAGCGCCTAGAACCGCACGGCCACTTCGGCCGGCGCGGGTGATGCTGAGGTTATTAGATTAGGAAATGAGACGCTTAAGGCGCTGCTGTCTTGGACTGTGCGGCTGGTTCCGGCGGAGGTTCGAGTCCTCCCTCGGTCATGGGTGTGTGTGTTTGTGCTTAGGATAATTTAGGTTAAGTAGTGTGCAAGCTTAGGGACTGATGACCTTAGCACTTAAGTCCCTTAATATTTCACACACATTTGAACTTTTTTTTTTTGAGACGCTTAAAGTAGTAAATGAGTTTTGCTCTTTGTGGAGCTAAATAACTAATGATGGTCGAAGTAGAGAGGATATAAAATGTAGACTGGCAATGGGAAGGAAAGCGTTTCTGAAGAAGAGTTCAAATGGTTCAAATGGCTCTGAGCCCTATGGGACTTAACATCTATGGTCATCAATCCCCTAGAACTTAGAACTACTTAAACCTAACTAACCTAAGGACATCACACAACACCCAGTCATCACGAGGCAGAGAAAATCCCTGACCCCGCCGGGAATCGAACCCGGGAACCCGGGAGCGGGAAGCGAGAACGCTACTGTGAAGAAGAGGAATTTGGTAACATCGAGTATAGATTTAAGTGTCAGGAAGTCTTTTCTGAAAGTCTTTGTATGTAGTGTCGCCATGTACGGAAGTGAAACGTGGACGAGATATAGTTTAGACAAAATGAGAATAGAAGCTTTCGAAATGTGGTGCTACAGGAGGATGCTGAAGATTAGATGGGTAGATCACATAACTAATGAGGAGGTACTGAATAGAATTGGGGAGAAGAGGAGCTTGTGGCACAACTCGAGTAGAAGGAAGAATCGATTGGTAGGACATATTCTGAGGCATCAAGGGATCACCAATTTAGTGCTGGAGGGCAGCGCGGAGGGTAGAAATTGTAGAGGGTGACCTAGAGATGAATACACTAAACATATTCAGAAGGATGTAGGTTGCAGTAGGTACTGGGAGATGAAGATCCTTGCACAGGATAGAGTAGCATGGAGAGTTGCATCAAACCATTCTCTGGACTGAAGACCACAACAACAACAACCACCTGCAAACAGAGCGAGGGCAAAAGGACCGTCTATACGCCTCCTTACGAGTTCCAATTTCTCTTGTCTTGTTTTCGCGGTCTTTTCGTGAAATGTACGTTGGCGGCAAAAGAACCGCTCTTCTGTCAGCCGCAAATGCCGGTTCTCTAAATAGTGTTCCGTAAAAAGACCGTCGTCTTGTCTCCCTGTTTGTAAGTTCACGGATCGTTTCCGTAATACTCGCCACTTGATTGAAATTACAGGCAACAAATCCAGCGGCAGGCTTGTGATCGTTTCGATGTCTTACTTTACTCCGACATTTTGGTGTTTCCAAGCACTCGAACAGTACTCTACTTAAGAACGGACCGTACTAGCTTTCTGGGGGTCTTGAAACGTAACAGTCCATTGAAACAAATTTAGAACTCGTATTTTTCGATCCAATTTGAAATAAACAGGAATCACTGATGTAAACAAAAGGTAGTGTATAGGTAAACCTATACTTCTAAAATTGTTACAATGAAACTGGTTACTAAATTATAATTGTATTGAAGGATGTAGTTCCTGTAATTGGTAGAAATGTTTAGGATTAACGTAATTAGGTGAAATCTTCAACAAATGATCGAGTACACTGGTCAAAGTCGTTTCTTTGAAACTGAGATGGATTTGTCTTAAAACAATATCTAAATTAAAGTCTGTCGTATTTAAAGGAAAAAAATACCAACTGAGAGAATCAAAACTGATTAGAAAATTAAAATGTAATTAGCGAAAATAAGTGCCTTGTAAACATAGGCTGTTCTTTAGGTGTTTTGCCAATCTATATACACTGCTGGCCACCGTAAATGCAACACCAAGGAAGACAGGAGGTAGCACAACAAAATTTATTTTGTAGATAACATGTTGACCAAGTATCAAATGATTACGTTTACAGACGTCTGTGACATGTGGTTCCTGCCAGAATCAGTAGCCAGAGTAGCCGCCATTGTTGGAGATCACCGCTGCCACACGTCTCGGCATTGAGTCAAAGAGACGTTGGATGTGTTCCTGGGGTACAGCAGCCCAAGCAGCTTCCACACGTTGCCAAAGATAATCTGGTGTGGCAGCTGGGGATGTAATCTGGGTCACTCGTTGAGCAACCATGGACCACATGTTTTCTATCGGCGAAAGATCCGGAGAGCGAGCCGGCCAGGGAAGCAATTCAATCTGGTTATTGACGAAGAACCTTTGGCAATGCGTACCACGTGTGGTCGCGCATTATCCTGTTGAAATATGGCTGTGGCCGAGCCCTGAAGGTAAGGAAGGACAACTGGCTCCAGCACCTCGGGTATGTAGCGCCGGCTATTTAAAGTACCGGCAATGCGCACTAGAGGCGTGCGAGAGTAATATCCAATACCGCCCCATACCATAATACCCGGTGCAAGACCAGTGTGGCGGTGCATAATGCAGCTGTCCAGCATCCTCTCTCCACGGTGTCTCCACACTCGAATCCGACCATCGTGGTGCTGCAGACAGAAGCGTGCCTCGTCATTAAAGACAACGTCATTCCATTCTGCCGTCCACATCCGTCTGTCATCACACCATTGGCGACGGAGACGTCTGTGGTTCTGCGTCAATGGTAGACGAAGCAATGGACGTCTTGCGGACAGACCACTCTGCTGTAAACGGCGTCGAATGGTACGCGCAGACACTGGATGATGCGTTACAGACGCAATGTGCTGTGCTATGGTTCGGGATGTCACTGAGCGATCCGTCACTGCCATGCGCAAAATTTGCCTATCAGCACGTGCAGTGGTGCACCGAGGTGAATGCGATCGACCACGTCGGTCCGTCGTACCCTCCTGCATCCAACGGTCACATATCCGCATTACAGTTGTTTGGTTTCGTCCAACACAACTAGCGATTTCTCTGTATGATAATCCACAATCTCGGTAAGCCACTATCCTTTCTCTGTCGAACTCGGATACTTGATCAAACGATGTTCGCTGTTGTCTACGAGGCATAACTGATCGTCTTGTGAAACAACCACAAGGTAAACACACGTGCCGAAAGTACACTCGTCGAAATCGCCAAGCCTTAAATGGCGCTATGAGGTGGCGCCACAGGCGCGCGTGATGTGCGTCTGCGCTGAAATTCTAATCAGTTGCATGTCTCATCGCTGCAAACCCATGGTGTAAATTTCACTTGATTCGGATGCTTCCTTCAGGGTGTTGCATTTACGGTGGCCAGCAGTGTATATAAAACAAAGTCGGGTTTGTTACAACACTTGTAACTCGAGATCTGCTGGACCAATTTTCATGGTTTTTGATTTGTTGGATTTGTCTCCGCCCCGAATAGCAGAATACATCTTAAAAATAATGAAAAATTGACGAAAACTTGAAAAATGCGTTATTTTCCCTAAAAGTTCTTTAGTTTCGGAGCTGTCAAATTTTTTTGTCAAAATCTGTAAGTAATGATTGACATTTATGCATGCGTTCATAAACTATTTAAAATGGATGAATAAACTATTATGTGTATTTTTTTAAAAAAAAGATTGAAAAATATTACGCGTGCGTTCAGAAATGTGTAATGAATGCTTAATCATTTCAATAAATGCTCATTGAGATTTATGCATGCGTTCATAAACTATTTAAAATTGATGAATAAACTATTATGTGTATTTTTTTTTAAAAAAAGATTGAAAACTATTACGCGTGCGTTCAGAAATGTGTAATGAATACTTAATCATTTCAATAAATGCTCATTTGTTTATTACATGTCAAACATTTGTTGTCCAATCCTGTCAAATACTGTAACAACTATTTATGTGTGCGTTCAGAAATTTATTTTGTGTAAAATGTCTCGAAAGTTCAGGTAGGTACGGTTTTTGATTTGTTGGATTTGTCTCCGCCCCGAATAGCAGAATACATCTTAAAAATAATGAAAAATTGACGAATACTTGAAAAATGCGTTATTTTCCCTAAAAGTTCTTTAGTTTCGGAGCTGTCAAATTTTTTTGTCAAAAAATTGGAACGTGAACGTGAATATGATCCACATGAACTAATCCAATCAGTTCAAACGAATGTACCACTGTTGAATCCTAAGCAGAAGGAAGTCTATGATACACTGATTAATGCAATTGATGATGGAAATGGTGGCTTATTTTTTTTGGATGCCCCCGGTGGAACTGGGAAGACATTCCTCATGTCATTGATTTTGGCCACTGTACGTGCGAGATCCGAAATTGCGGTAGCAATTGCTTCTTCTGGAATAGCGGCCACATTGTTAGACGGATGTCGTACGGCTCACTCAGCGTTAAAATTGCCATTAAACCTTCAAACTACTGAACAACCGACATGTAACATTTCGAAACACTCCGCAATGGCCAAAGTTTTGGTAGCATCAAAAATCATCATATGGGACGAATGCACAATGGCGCACAAACGCGCATTGGAAGCACTAGACCGAACATTAAAAGATCTGCGCAATGACTCGAGATGTTTTGGTGGTTCAATGATTTTATTATCTGGCGATTTCCGACAAACACTACCAGTAATTCCAAGATCTACTGCTGCCGACGAAGTAAACGCTTGCCTCAAAGCATCAAATCTGTGGCGATATGTAAACAAACTTCAACTGTCTGTAAATATGAGAGTTGCATTGTTGAACGATCTATCTGCTGATGATTTCTCGAAGCAATTGCTGACTATCGGTAATGGCCGTGTTCCTGTTGACGAATCGAGCGGTTTGATTTCATTTCCTTCAAATTTTTGCAATTTCGTCTCATCAAAAGACGAGCTTATCAACAAAGTATTTCCGGATATCATTGCTAACCACAAAAATACTAAATGGTTAAGTGAGCGAGCAATTTTGGCGGCTAAAAATATAGATGTAGATGACCTCAATTTTATAATTCAAAATCAAATCGTAGGTACTCTGTATTCATTCAAATCTATCGACTGTGTAACAAACGAAGAAGAAGCCACTAATTATCCAACTGAATTTTTGAACTCCTTGGATGTGCCTGGTTTACCACCGCACAATTTACAACTGAAGGTTGGCTCGGTAGTCATCATGCTTAGAAATTTAAACCAACTAAAACTGTGCAATGGAACGCGTTTGGTGATAAGAAAACTGATGAGCAATGTGATTCACGCGTCGATACTTGAAGGAAAATTTAAAGATGAGGAAGTTCTTATTCCAAAGATTCCGAAGATCCCAACAGATATGCCCTTTGAGTTTAAACGAATTCAATTCCCGATTCGTCTTGCCTTCGCCATGACGATCAACAAATCACAGGGCCAATCCTTGACTATTTGTGGCCTCAATCTAGAAAATGCGTGTTTTTCTCATGGTCAATTGTACGTGGCATGCTCACGTGTCGGCAAACCATCCGCATTATTTGTTCTTGCGCCTGACCAAAAAACAAAGAATGTCGTTCACCACAAGGTGCTTGAATGAAAATCCGATTAATGAATTAATCAGAGTGTATCCCAACCTGCACAACATAGTTTTCAATGATTTTTTTCTGACATGTGTTTGAAATACTTAATTATTATTATTTTTTTAATTTTTATTCTCATTCCGAGGATTGTTCGGAATTGTGCCATGTTGGCACTGAGAAGTCAGTATTTTATGATTATTCGATGGAGTAAGGTGAACATCAGTGTCTTATGAGATTTTGTGCAAGAAGCATGTAATTGCTTACGTGAATACTTTATGTAAATTCGTGCAGTAAGCATGTCAGACTTGGCAAATTGTATGGAATATGTAAGAAGACTGATCTATCATTACACCAGTGTGCAATAAAAAGGTGAAAAACTAGGTGATATAATAAAAAGAAGTTCTGAAACATAATGTTCGATTTAGTTATTCTTGGCATAAAACACCAAGTTACGGTGCACATACAGTAACTCAGTGACTGTTGCAGCTGCAGAACGACAAAAAGGAACGGATGAGTAAACCCCACAATATTATATGAATTTTAATATTTAATCTTGCAGTGTTTGGTTTAACAATTGTTTTTGAGATGTATTGAAGTTGCATTATTAGCAAATAGTAGTCGAAGTGAAAGAATCCAGCAGGCGGGAAATTTCACAGTCTCCTTGACAGATGAACCACATTTTCCTAAAATTCACCCAATAAACCAAAGTCGACAATTCGCCTTCCCCATTACAATCCTTTCGTGCTCGGTCCATTTCATATGTTTTCGATGTTTAATCGATATGACTGTCAAACAGCAAACCACTAATACTGTACATTACAGGAATGTTTCCCCTACTCGTCCGGATTCTACATTGCATCAAAGACAGATTCTGACTAAGTCATTTTGATCCTCCTACAGTTACTCAATGCATTCACCCTCCCGTACACCACAGTGTCATCAGTAAACAGTGATAGACTGTCCGTCAGCTTGTTTGTGTATATAAAGAACGAGGGCGATGCTGTCAAACTTCCTTGGAGCACTCCTGACGACACCTTTGTCCCTCGCCTCCGATGAACACTCGCCGCCCAGGACAACGACCTGGACTCTATTACTTAAGAATATTCTTTCTAGTGTTTCACTTGTTCCATTCGCAGCGTTTCTGTAATGACTGGGTACTGAATTTTTCAAAATTTAATTTACATGATATAACGGATTATCGCTTAATAGAAACAGAGATAAGAACCACGCTTAATCCAAAAAGAAGCATGCCATTGGCAGATAAATCGGGAGATAATTTAAAATTAAAACTTTTAATTTATTTTTCAACATTTCAACGTTATTAAATGAAAATATTTAAGACTGAAACAGCATACAGTATTGATCTTTGTTTGAAAAACAAACGACGCAAAGGATTAATTTGTCAAATAAAATGGACAGTGTAGAATACGACTAAGGAGGACGCTTCTCGGTGGAGCGAAGTGGTGGAGCTAACTCTGAAGAACGATAGTTTGTCAGTCTCTGGGGAGTGCTGAACGAGACAGGGAGCAGGTGTACGACAGCGCAGGAGAACGGCCCTGTAGGGCGCCAGCGACTCCGCGTTGATGGATGAGTCCGTGGCCACGCCTGGCTGTACTCCCAGAGACCCCGGCTGTAACGTGACGAGTGTTTAACGCGCGTGTCGTCTGGGGTAAGCCTTGGCCGTCTGGTGTCAGTCTCGAGGAGAATCATAGCTACAATTTTTACTGCAACGTAAATCAAGAATACAGCCATCTGCTATGTAGGAGAGTCGTCACTGACAAGTACACTACTGATCATTAAAATTGCTATACCACGAAGATGACGTGCTAGAGACGCGAAATTTAACCGACAGGAAGAAGATCCTGTGATATGCAAATGATTAGCTTTTCAGAGCATTCACACAAGGTTGGCGCCGGTGACGACACCTACAACGTGCTGACATGAGGAAAGTTTCCAACCGATTTCTCATACTCAAACAGCAGTTGACCGGCGTTGCCTGGTGAAATGTTGTTGTGATGCCTCGTGTAAGGAGGAGAAATGCGTACCATCACGTTTCCGACTTTGATAAAGGTCAGATTGTAGCCTATCGCGATTGCGGTTTATCGTGCCGCGACCTTTGTGCTTGCGTTGATCGAGATCCAATGACTGTTGGTAAAATATGGAATCGGTGGGTTCAGGAGGGTAATACGGAACACCGTGCTGGATCCCAACGGCCTCGTATCACTAGCAGTCGAGATGACAGGCATCTTATCTGCATGGCTGTAACGGATCGTGCAGCCACCTCTCGATCCCTGAGTCAACAGATGGGGACGTTTGCAAGACAACAACCATTTGCACGAACAGTTCGACGACTTTTGCAGCAGCATGGACTATCAGCTCGGAGGCCATGGCTGCGGTTATCCTTGACGCTGCATCACAGACAGGAGCGCCTGCGATGGTGTACTCAACGACGAACCTGGGTGCAAGAATGGCAAAACGTCATTTTTTCGGATGAATCCAGGTTCTGTTTACAGCATCATGATGGTCGCATCCGTGTTTGGCGACATCGCGGTGAACGCACATTGGAAGCGTGTATTCGTCATAGCCATACTGGCGTATCCCTCGGTCTGATGGTATGGGGTGCCATTAGTTACACGTCTCGGTCAGCTGTTGTTCTCATTGACGGCACTTTGAACAGTGGACGTTACATTTCAGATGTGTGTCAGATCCGTGACTCTACCCTTCATTCGATCCCTGCGAAACCCTACATTTCAGCAGGATAAAACACGACCGCATGTTGCAGGTCATGTACGGGCCTTTCTGAATACAGAAAATGTTCGACTGCTGCCCTGGCCAACACATTCTCCAGATCTCTCACCAATTGAAAACACCTGGTCAATGGTGGCCGAGCAACTGGCTCGTCACAATACGCCAGTCACTATTCTTGATGACCTGTGGTATCATGTTTAAGCTGCATGGGCAGCTATACCTATACACGCCATCCAAGCTCTGTTTGACTGAATGCCGAGGCGTATCAAGGCCGTTATTACGGACAGAGGTGGTTGTGCTGGGTACTGATTTCTCAGGATCTATGCACCCAAATTACGTGAAAATGTAATCACATGTCAGTTCTAATATGATATATTTGTCCAATGAATACCCGTTTATCATCTGCATTTCTGCTTGGTGTAGCAATTTTAATGGCTAGTAGTGTAATCAAAACGTCCAAGATACCAGGTTCGATTCCTGAAATGCATAAATTTTGAGGAAGACATCGTCAGCAGTGGTGGACGAAGACATCTGGTATGAAGAGTCACTCTTGCGAAAGAGGGCGGAGGAGCGGACAGAGTTTCAGGGAAACCTCTTGCCCTCGGGATGGGGAACTGCCCCTAAGACACGGAAGAATGAGCAGCGATAAAAGGCATGAAAATGCAGAAGGCAATGGAAACTACTGCACTAAAGACACATAATATCTAACCATAGGACATGTGGTCTGTAGCCGAAAATGTATCTTGACGATCTGTCCATTGACAAAATATTCTGGCTCAGTCCCCCATTCGGAACTACCGACAGGGGGAGGAAAACAGTGAATAATCAACGAAAGGATAACGTTTCGCGAATGTGAGCATGGAGGGTCAGAGGTATGAAGGGGGTATTCAAACGTGAAAATGTGGAGAGGGAAATGCAAAGGCTCAGTCTAGATATAGTGAGAGTCAGTGCGGTGAGACGGAAAGAGGATAGCATTTCTGGTCGTACGAATAATATCAACCTCAGAAGAATATGGCACAACGGGAGTAGCAATCATTATGAATAGGGAGGTAGGGCGGATACTGATTTACTACGGACGATTTAGCGACTGGCTAGTTCTATAAGAATCTACAGAAAACCAACACTAACAACAATAGTTCAGGTATACAGGCCGACGTCGAAAGTAGAGGAGATGGAGAAAATGTATGAGAATGTTGAACGGGTAATTTTGTATGTAAAGGAGTGATTATCTATTACGAATGCGGGACTGGAACGTGGTTTTAGGGGAGAAAACAGGTTTACGGAAGAATATGGGCGTCTAGCAGGAGAGGGCAGAAAGACTAATTGAGTCCTGCACTGAATTTCAGGTACAAATAGCGAATACACTGTTCGAGAATCATAATGGGGGACATATATATATATATGGAAAAAACTTGGAGACACATGATTTCAGCTGGATTACATCACTGTCAGACAGAGATTTCCAAATCAGCTATTTATTTGATCATAAGGCACATCCACATTACAATTTTGTAATGATGAAAAGTAGATTAAAGTTTAAGAGAATGGCTTGGAAGAATAACTGTGAAACTAAGTGGGATACTGAAGTATCGAGGGATGATGTGCGTTTGAACTTCCCTGAGGCTAGGCTAGATCTCGAGATACTGGATTCTAAAGTAGGTAGTTCAGCCGAAGAGGAGTGGTCTGAGGCTCGATACTGAGATAATGATGAATTCCAAAGTAGGTCTTTCAACTGAAGAGGAATGAACATCTCTAAATCGTCTTGAAACGTTATGTTAGTTGTTGAATTAAAAATTTGAAAATAGTTTATCTTGATTTTCAGCCTATTTTCAAGCATTATATCCTGATAACCCAATCCGAATCGGAGATTTTAATGACGACGATAGCTTTTCCAATTGCAACGCGAATTTCACTGAAAAGTTTCTGAAAGTAAGGAATAAATAAATTTATATTATAATTTACATTAATAAATGCTGTCTAATGAGCCTCATCTTGTAGGTGAAATCCGTGCAAGACATTGTATTGGCCATCTGTAAATTCTGAAGCTAAGCACGAAGAATTTTCATTAGTAGTAAATTTGTGTTAAAATGATTTATATGGCGAAGTCGGTGCTCCAAAATGCATGCATCAACAGTCTGCATCACGTCGATTTACCTGAATGCTGTAAATGCTACGAGAAACAGGAGTGTAGATATGATGACTAGGGAGGATGAGGATGTCTAATCACCTCCATACCTCCTGACCCCTGAGCCATCACTATATTTTAAAAGTAGGTTTAAAGTCACTCACATTGAAATGTGACAATTACTACTTGTGATGAATATGAGATTAAATTTTGCCTGTTGAGCACTAATAATGACAGATTGCAAAGTTTGGCAGCATTCAGAAGTGGCACATTGTCTATAAGTTTCCGGCAGTAAGATGAACTTCGGCGACCTTCTTCTTATTGGCACATGTCGGTAAGCTTCGTGTCGGCTGTCTTATGTGTACAACTGCTCAAAGAGTTATTGTTGTGGGACAGCCACTACTGTGTAAGCCCATTCTGTAAAATGAAGACACCGCACAACAGTTGCCAAATCAGTCTTTTATTGCATACGCGACTGGTTTCATAGCATTTAGTTCCATTATCTGGTGTGAAAAATAAAATCACTTAACCATTTGGGGTCACCCTCACCCCAATGTTGTCATGGAACATTGCTGGGCTTTAGGGTGAACAAAGATTGATTCATGTTTATTTCTTTGATAATGCCCCAACTGAAGTGTCACCATTTACTCTGTTCCATGTTACACTAACCATTTTGAAGTGTGGCACTCCCAAAGAATAAATCTGAGAGGAACGAGGAGGTTGTGGGAGATTGCAGGGCACTCTCACTTCTGATACAGTGTTACGCTGCTTAATGTTCTTAAGGAAGATGATCTTTATTACTTGATTGCTGTACTGGATTCGATCTGACTTCATTCATGTGATGAAATGGTTGGCAGTAGTTAACGCTCTTGCTTGTGTGCTCTAGTGAAGGAATAGCGGTAAGCTTACCTGCGTTCAAAGGCTGCAGAGGTAATTGACTGCAGTAATAGCGTACGGCGGCTGAGGGCCGAGGAAAGCGTTTTTTCTGTGGAACCTGGGTGAAAATGTTTGCAGACTGCCCAGTTCCTCGGTCTCATTGTGCAGACACATAGGATGGCGCTGGTCGGTCGTCGGCTTCGCCCAGGTAGGCTGACTAGCGCCAAGGAGTCGCTTGAGCTATGGGCAGAGCATTGACGGCCGGCAATAAAGCAGACGATGAGCACTTGTTAGGTAGGAAGTTGATGAGACGACTGTGAGTTTCTGCCAATTTCCGTGGGATAGGTCAGTGGCGCCCAGGCGTTCAGACTCTGCTACAAAATACATTTATGAAGGCCCGAGGCTTTTAGCGAGTTTATGGCCATCCTTTGGAAAGTTGGAAATGGACGCAACAGGGGAGATGACGATCGTCCAACTTGCTAACAAGAATAAGATAGAGAAGAATGGAGATGAAAATTGAGGACCTGTTAGAAGGAGCTCAGTGTAGCTTTCTGAAAGGTAAAGGCAACAGGGACGTTTCAGTTCACAATGGAAGCAATACTTAAGTAATATAAAGACACTATCACAGGAACTGTCGACTAAGAAGTAGCTTTCAATGACGCAAAATGATTTAAGAAGTTCGAAATTCTCAGAGAAATAAGAGTAAGCTTTGTTATAGTGGTAGCGTCCTGGGTTCGAACACAGCCAGTGCATAAATTCTGAATAAAATAATCAGAAATGGCGGCTGAACACTACTGGCATAGGAAGTCACCCTTGTTCTGCCAACGACCTCATCAAAGTGCTTGAAAGGAGTGGACAGAGTTTCAGGACATTTTAGCCTTTGGGGTGGGAAATTGCCCTTAATGCTGGAAGAATCAGCAATGATCAAGAGCATGAGGGTGCAGAAGACGGTGGAGACCACTGCACTAAAGCAGTCTGGAAGCAAAGTATCGGGACAACGAGCATGCTATCAGTCGCTATACATACCTTCTGATTCTATCTCAGGTGCAGTCTGATAACGGCCTCCCCTACAGCGGATCCACACAAGTTTCCATCACACAGTTTCCATCAGCCGGCGCCTATGGTACTCATATTAGAATAACACGACGGATGATTTGTCCGCAGGCCTTGGAAGGCAGCGGTTCACTGCCAAGGCGTTACTGCAGCAACAGGGCGAGCTTCTACCCTGGTAGCATTGAACGCCTACGACAATTCAGCGGATGTTGGCGGCAGTGGCACAGCTCACTCAGGGCCACATAGCGCTAACTCAAGCACGCGCTGCTTGATAGAGTAAGCAGTGTCAGCAAAGTAGGATGCCGACGTCAAACGGCCACTCAGGAGCCGCGACAACTCGACGTCCACGGCACTAGTGGTAGACCACGCGACTGCAGAGGCGCATCCGGGGTCATCACAGCACTTCAGCATTGTAACTCAGGACTAAATAAAAGGTGGTACGCCTTGCAACGGAGTTTTTGTAGCTATCCCTGGCCAGCACCATCTCCTCCACAACCCGCCACTCCACCACCTTTACGCTACAAAGGAGTTACGGGAGGATATGGGCTTGGCAGCAGGAATGAGAGGGGAGGAAGATTAATTGAGTTCAGCAATAAATTTCAGCAAGTAATATTGAATACTCTGTTCGAGGATCACATGAGGGGGGGGGGGGGTACTCGAAAAATCTCCGGATACACTGGAAGATTGCTGCTGGATTACACCATGGTCTGACGAGAGTTTGAAACCAGGTATCGGATTGCAAGGCAAACGCGGGTGCATATATATAAACTCAGATCACAGATCGCAGTTTAGTAACTATGTAGTTTAAGAGGATCGTCCAGAAGAATCAGCGTAAATGGAAGTGGGATACTGTAGTACTTATGAATGATGAGATGCTTTTGAAGTTCTCTTAAGTTGTGGATGCAGCAGTAAGGAATATCAGAGTAGGCAGTTGAGTTGAAGAGGTGCGGACATCTCTAAAATAAAACTGGTCAGGTGTGAGAAGAACTCGCGCACTGAGGGTTCCACGCAAACTTAATTATGTTTGTAGACAGTTCGTCCATTCCCGGAATCGAGGATCTCGGCCGTTCATGCTTACTACCGACATTGATACTGGAATGATATCGGTTCCAGGGATTCAAAGACTTTTGATAATGTTTAATTTGAAGCTGAAATCGAATAACAGATGATCGAAGATATATTTTTCTTCGCCTGATATAATTACGAATTATCGATTTTTGGATTTTTGTTCTTTATTTGTAAAGTAAAACCCCTTCTTGCCAAAATTCATGACTCTTCGTCAAGGGGAAGTGCCCTATAAGTTTTAATAAGTGAGTTTGCGAGTGTCAAAATGTGTGACATAAATGACTGTACCTTTTGATTGCATTGACTTAGAAGCTAACGTTTGTTATACCACCAAGGGATCATGTAGCTTAGTATGTGACATAATTTCAACTTGGTACGTCTACCAATTCCTGACGAAAATGTGGTGTTAACAGACGAGCTGACAGTCGGACAGTTAGAAGACAAAAATATTTTTTTTTCGTGGAATACAATTACAAATTATAAATTTTCGGATTATTTCCTTTCATTGTAGTGTGGAAACTTGCTTTCTCCCAAATTTCATGATTCTAGATCATTAGGAAGTACCCTGTAGGTTTTATATATACAGAATGAAGTGGCGAGTGAAAATTTGTACCAAGGTCATAATCAAACTCAGGTCTCAGTTACTAGTCAGGCGCATTAGCCACTAAGCCACCTAGGCACAGCAGTCCACACAACTGCACGGATTATCCTGGGATGCCTATCTGCTCAACCTAAATCTCCGCTTACACACAAACAGAACAGTCGAGGCTCTCGATGCTATGGAATATCACCTCAGCAAAGAACGTAAATGGGGAGATCCAACTTGAAACCGAGGTGCAGTTACTTACACAAATGAAATGACACCATTTCAGAGACTTTATTGACCTTATACAGATGTGATTTTATGTATATACACTACTGCCCATTAAAATTGCTACACCAGGAAGATGTCGTGCTACAGTCGTGAAATTTAACTGACAGGAAGAAGATGCTGTGATATGCAAATGATTAGCTTTTCAGAGCATTCACACAAGGTTGGCGCCGGTGGTGACATCTACAACGTGCTAACATGAGGAAAGTTTCCAACCGATTTCGCATACACAAACAGCAGTTGACCGGCGTTTCCTGGTGAAACGTTGTTGTGATGCCTCGTGTAAGGAGGAGAAATGCGTACCGTCACGTTTCCGACTTTGATAAAGATCGGATTGTAGCCTATCGCGATTGCGGTTTATCGTATCGCGACGTTGCTGCTCGCGTTGCTCGAGATCCAATGACTGTTAGCAGAATATGGAATCGGTGGGTTCAGGAGGGTATTACGGAACGCCGTGCTGGATCCCAACGGTCTCGTATCACTAGCAGTCGAGATAAGCATCTTATCTGCATGGCTGTAACGGATCGTGCCGCCACGTCTCGATCCCTGAGTCAACAGATGGGGGCATTTGCAAGACAACAACCATCTGCATGAAGAGTTTGACGACGTTTGCAGCAGCATGGACTATCAGCTCGGAGACAATGGCTGCGGTTACCCCTGACGCTGCATCACAGACAGGAGTGTCTGCGATGGCGTACTCGACGACAAACCTGGGTCCACGAATGGCAAAATGTCATTTTTTCGAATGAATCCGGTTTCTGTTTACAGCATCATGATGGTCGCATCCGTGTTTGGCGACATCGCGGTGAACGAAGATTGGAAGCGTGTATTCGTCATCGTCATACTCGCGTATCACCCGGCGTGTTGGTATGGGGTGCCATTGGTTACACGTCTCGGTCACCTCTTGTTCGCATTGACGGCACTTTGAACAGCGGACGTTACATTTCAGATGTGTTACGACCCGTGGCTCTACCCTTAATTCGATCCCTTCGAAATCCTACATTTCAGCAGGATAATGCACGACCGCATGTTGCAGGTCCTGTATGGGCCTTTCTGAATACAGAAAATGTTCGACTGCTGCCCTGGCCAGCACATTCTCCAGATCTCTCATCAATGGAAAACGTCTAGTCAATGGTGGCCGAGCAACTGGCTCGTCACAATACGCCAGTCACTACTTTTAATGAACTGTGGTATCATGTTGAAGCTGCATGCGCAGCTGTACCTGTACACGCCATCCAAGCTCTGTTTGACTCAATGTTCAGGCGTACCAAGGCCGTTATTACCGCCAGAGGTGGTTGTTCTGGGTAGTGATTTCTCAGGATCTACGCACCCAAACTGCGTGAAAATGTAATCACATGTCAGTTGTAATATAATATATTTGTCCAATGAATACCCGTCTATCATCTGCATTTCTTTTTGGTGTAGCATTTTTAATGGCCAGTAGTGTAGACTGAAGCGACGAGTGAAAATTGGTACCAAGGCCAGAAATAGAATCCGGACCCCTGCTTACTAGACACGTGCGTTAGCCACTGAGCCGACCCTGGCACAGCGATTCACACAACTGCTTAAGGGAATTTAAAGTAGACCCGGGTGGCAGTGAGAATGTGGGTTGCGGTAGGAGGCATGCCAGAGTAATTCGTACAGTTGCCTGAACCGCTGTGCCAAGGTGACTGTGACTAACGCACCTGCCTAGTAAGCAGGAGACCCGGGTTCGATACCCAACTGCTTGAATCTCCATACATAAAATCATATCTATATCAGACCAGTAATGTTCTGCAATTGTGTCATTACATTTGAACCCTGTAGGTTTTGATGTCAGAGTTCGCAAGTATCAAAATATATTAAAGAAATTGCCGTTTCTTTTGACTTAGAAGTTGACGTGTATTACACCGTAAAACGATCGTAGACTTTAGTATGTCAAATATATTTCAACTTGATACAGCTACCTGTTCCTGAGAAACAGAGTTTTGAACATTCGTACAGAAAAACAGACAGACAGACGGAGAACAAAGTGATCCTATATGGGTTCCGTTTTCAATGACTGATGTATGCATCCCTAAAGAGCAATCACAGACGTTCTAAAAGCATAGATACGAGGAAAGCAAGTGTGAAGAAACATTGTGTAACAAACAAATACTTCTGCTAATCGACGAAAGAAGGAAGTACTAAAATGTTTAGGGAAAGACAGGAATACAACAATAGAAGTCTCTTAATAACGAAATAAATAGGAAGTACAGGGCAACCAAGGAGAAATGGCTGCGGGAAGGATGGAAGAAATCGAAAAAGAAATGATCGTCCGAAGGATTGACTCAGCATACACAAAAGTCAAAACGATCTTCCATGGAATTAAAAGCAAGTGTGTAACATTAAGAGTGCAATGGGAATTCTACTGTTAAACTCAGAGAATATAGCGAATAGGTGGAAGGAATATATTGACGGCTTCTATAAGGGTGAGGACTTATCTGATGACGAGATAGAAGAAGAAATTTGAGTCGATATGCAAGATATAGGGGATCCAGTAATAGAGTCAGAATTTAAAACAGGTTTGTGAGCCGTGAGATTAAACAAGGCAGAAGGAATAGGTAACTTTGTGTAGAAACTGCTGAAACCACTGGGGAAAGCGGCAACATAACGACTATTCAGGTTGTCGTATGGAATCTATGTGACTAGCGATGTACCATTAGACATTCGGAAAAATATCGTTCGCAGAATTCTGAAGATAGCAAGGGAAGATGAGTGCGAGAACTATAGCGCAATCAGCTTAACAACTCACGCATCCAAGTTGCTGACAAGAATAACATATAGAAGAATGGGAGAGAAAAATGAGAATCTGCTAGTTGATGATGTTTGGCTTTAGCAAAGCCATCAGAGGGCAGTTCTCATATTGCGTTTGATAATGCAAGAGTGAAGAAAAATTAAGGTACCTTTTTAGGATTTGTCGACCTGGAAAGGGCATTCGACAATGTCAAATGATGCAAGATGTTCGAAATTCTGAAAAAAATAGTAGAAAGCTATAGGGGAAGACAGGTAATATACAATATATACAAGAACAAGGAGGGATCAATAAGACTGGTTTACCAAGAATGAAGTGCTCGCATCAGAAAGGGTGTAAAAAGACAGGGATGTAGTCTTTCGCCTCTACTGTTGAATCGAAGGAGCAATGGCGCAAATAAAAGAAAGGTTCAAGAGTGGGATTAAAATTCGGTGTAAAAGGATATCAGTGACAAGATAAGCTAATGACATTGCTATCCTCCGTGAATTACAATTTCTGTTGAAAGGAATGAACAGTGTAATGAGTAGAGATTATTGGTTAAGATTAAACAGAACAAATATCAAAGTAAGGAGAAGTAGCGGAAATTAAAATAGCGAGAATCTTATCATCTAAATTGATGATCACAAGGTCGGCGAAGTTAGGAATTTTGCTGCCTGGGAAGCAAAGTAGCTCATGACGGACGAAGCAAGGAGAACGTAAAATGCAGACTGTCACGGGCAAAGACGTCACTCCTTGCCAAAAGATGCCTACTAGTACCAAACACAGACACAAGAGAGGAATTCGTAGCTACCCGCAAATAAGAAAACGGCGTGTACGTGTGTAACAGCAAAAAACGACAACACCAAAATCAGTAAGTACATTAACGCGACACAAGCAAGTGAAACAATACCACAATATCGAAAAACCATGAAAATCTGTAGAACGTGAGGTAGAATTAACGCTACCATCATAAACAAGTAATGTAGTTATGTGAGAAACAAAATAAACAAAAATCCCACTGAAAATAGCACATAAAGTGCTGAAACATTCCTGGGTAAAGAAAACTAAAACGGTGTCTTGCATAAGGCATAATTCCTCTCCAGTTTGTCAACAAATCCTAATTGTCCTTCTTTTCTTCTAGCTATGAAGAAATCTGGAGGAGCGGAGTCACAGTTTCGTTATGTTTATCCTGGGGAGGATTTCGAGATATTATTTGCTTACGTGAGAATGCATTAGTTGTGAGTCCCAGATATGTTCTGAACGTACACATACTGGTCTACCACGAAATCTGCACGGAAGAGTATCCATTTACGCTTCATGTTTGGTTCCGTAGCAACTTCTTGATAAAATATATATCTGCTATGGACTGACCGGCTCGAAATATCTCACGCAACAGAGTAGTCGTGTAATGTTTTGGAACTCTGACCTTCTGCATCTGTGTTCTCCACGAAATGTGAGCCTGTGCATCCGATGTAACTTCGGCGACCTAGATGCTTGTCAGCCTGCAGTAGTGGAGGTCTAATAAAACACAAGGTAAACAAAAGCGCCATTAGATGACATCAGGTGGGATGGAGCCACTGCTGTTTCAGATCCGACACGGATACTATTGTTAGCGTACGCCACTGTGCCTTCAATGAGACGATATATAACATAGTGCTGCACAACAAGCTATTATCTTACCCGGTCTGTGAAACAGAAAACGTGCCGTTTGATGGAGAATGACGTGACCTCGTTAGTCTTACGCGGAAGCAGACTAGACGATAGTATTACTCGCCGACCCCAGGGCCCGAAGCCTAGAATCTAATGATGAGGAAATGCGCAGCTCTCAAAACAAAACATAGGCAGTCAACCTCGTCAGCTTCTACTGAGTTGTCGGTAGTTCTGTTAAGTAATAAATACCGTTGACATAGAAAAGACCCAGGGAAGTAGCGCAGTGTTAAGGTACTGGACTGGCTTTAAGGAGGACTATGGTTCAAATAACCTATTGCATCTACAGCACCAGAAATGACAGCAAATATTGATATTTTGTAGTTAGACCTTGTGGTGTGACTGTCACATATGGCTTTACGATGTTGTTTCGTCTCTGCCACAATTAGGCGAGCTTAGCTTAGTACGGGCTTGGTACATTTTTTCTGGGAGTGGACATGGAGAGTGCGGTGCAACCGTGAGATCGACAAAAGGCTTTTCACGGAAGGTATAAATATTGCGAGGTCACAGCAGACTTTTCATTCCACCAGCGCCACCTGATGACAGCAGGAAGGTTGTCCTCCGAAATATCGCTTTCGACGAGCGAATCCGGCAGTACATCCGAGAACTATGGAAGCAAAGAAAAACTGTCCCGTGCGACACAAGAAGACGCTCTAACAACCATTACGAGCTCTTGCAGAACGAGTCTAGTAAATTGGTGCAGTCTGGTGAAGATCGTCCACAGTCGTCGGCATCGAACCCTTCTGGTCTTTCTCAGGTCCGAGCCGGTACACGCTTGAGTTTCTGCAACACTCCCATTTCTGGTTTATTTACAATATATGGGGCAATATTTCAAGACCGGAGTCTGGCAGCCTTCTTTTGAAACAGGGACTATAAACCGGAGGCTGCACAATACATGTGCCTTGTCCAGTATCAGAACCAGTTACGACCACTTACGGCAACGATTTTTCGCCTTCGCCTCCTCAGCTGCGACAGTCAAGAGCACAGACAACACAATCCCTCTGTGGGACCTCTTGTCGTCTGCGACCTCACTTATAGCCGGCTTCTGATGTGACACTCGTCTCTAGTCTCTGTCGGCGAGGATCTTTTCATAGCCACAGTCGTTGGGCCTTATTACATGGCCGCATGTTGTACCCCATTCTTTGTACTTTGTAGACACGTTGAAAAGCCCGCGTTGATACGCCAGCAAATCATTTACTTTCTTTCACGATATGGTTACGCACACGTCTAAATACGATTCATCCTTTCTGCTATTCTATCACGTCTCCACATCGACTTTCTTACGAAGTTGGTGTGTGTGTAAACAAGTCGATTTTGTCGTTAACAAAGTTTCTTTTATCGTACCATCTGTTTTTATTAATTAAAAACAGAAACTTATCTAATCCACTATCGAATCACTCAGGAAATCACTTACTATGGTAGCTGGACTATGAATTGGTTTTCTTTTTGTAATTACAAACTGATTAACATTGATTTTGCGAATCTATGAACGTACGTCCGTCAATAACAAAAGTAACTAGCTGCTTGTAATTAATATCATATTGTGTGAAGACGTTAAAAAAAATGATAGCCGTGCGGGATTAGCCGAGCCGACAAAGGCGCTGCAGTCATGGACTGTGCGGCTGGTCCCGGCGGAGGTTCGAGTCCTCCCTCGGGCTTGAGTGTGTGTGTTTGTCCTTAGACCATTTAGATTAAGTATTGCTTAAGGTTAGGGACTGATGACCTTAGCAGTTAAGTCCTATAAGATTTCACACACATACATATAAAAAAGATGTTGTTTCTCAAATACGTGCCAGACTGCTGTTGACAAATTACATTCATTATAATTAGTGCCAATATTATTACCAACTGTACCAACAAAGCCGGCCATAAGCTTTACGTTTTCTCTCCTTCATGTGTTGCAAAAATGGTTCAGATGCCTCTGAGCACTATGGGACTTAACAACTGAGGTCATCAGTCCCCTAAAAAAAAATGGCTCTGAGTACTATGGGACTTAACATCTGTGGTCATCAGTCCCCTAGAACTTAGAACTACTTAAACCTAACTAACCTAAGGACATCACACACATCCATTCCCGAGGCAGGATTCGAACCCGCGACCGTAGCGGTCACACGGTTCCAGACTGAAGCGCCTAGAACAGCTCGGCCACCCCGGCCGGCAGTCGCCTAAAATTTAGAACTACTTAAACCTAAGTAACCTAAGGACATCACACACATCCATGCTCGAGGCAGAATTCGAACCTGCGGCCGTAGCGGTCGCGCGGTTCCAAACTGAATCGCCTAGAACCGCTCGGCCACAGCGGGTGGCTCATGTGTTGCAAATCTGCTGTTAAATTTAACAATACTCCCACACACAAACGAAATAATATCCAGTGCAGATTGCCAAGTAGCCGATAGCAATTTCGAAATTTAGTACAAATTACGAAATTATGAGATAACAATTTCGAAATCGGAAGTGGCGGAAATTGTTTTCCGCAATCATAAGACGTTTGCTGTGGCCTACCGTAGTATGCGACTTGATCTCACTAAGTGCAGTATTCAAACTTAGTATCTGGTGGATACGTGTTTTACTGTTTAGTTAACATTTTTGCCTGACTTGGTAGGCTTACAGAATCTGTGCTTTCTCGTAAGCTAATACACTTGTTGGCCCACTAAACATTATCAATCAGTACTTGTGTACTCTGTCTGTGGGTAATTAAATTTATTGCTGGTAAACAATAATTTCGCAATTCTGTTACTTTATGGTTTTACGGGTGGAGCGAAAGGCTATTTACAATTTGTACAGAAAGCAGATGGCAGTTATAAGAATCGAGGGGTATGAAAGGGAAGCAGTGGTTGGGAAGGGAGTGAGACAGGGTTGTAGCCTATCCCCGATGTTATTCAATCTGTGCATTGAGCAAGCAATAAAGGAAACAAAAGAAAAGTTCGGAGTTGGTATTAAAATCCATGGAGAAGAAATAAAACTTAGAGGTTCGCCGATGACATTGTAATTCTGTCAGAGACAGCAAAGGACTTGCCAGAGCAGTTGAACGGAATGGACAGTGTCTTGAAAGGAGGGTATAAGATGAACATCAACAAAAGCGAAACGAGGATAATGGAATGTAGTCGAATTAAGTCGGGTGATGCTGAGGGAATTAGATTAGGAAATGAGACACTTAAAGTACTAAAGGAGTTTTGCTATTTGGGGAGCAAAGTAACAGATGATAGCCGAAGTAGAGAGGATATAAAATGTAGACTGGCAATGGCAAGGAAAGCGTTTCTGATGAAGAAAAATTTCTTAACATCGAGTATAGATTTAAATGTCAGGAAGTCATTTCGGAAAGTATTTGTATGGAGTGTAGCCATGTACGGAAGTGAAACGTGGACGATAAATAGCTTAGACAAGAAGAGAAGCTTTCGAAATGTGGTGCTACAGAAGAATGCTGAAGATTAGATGGGTAGATCACATAACTAATGAGGAGGTATTGAATAGAATTGTGGAGAAGAGGAGGTTGTGGCACAACTTGACTAGAAGAAGGGATCGGTTGGTAGGACATGTTCTGAGACATCGAGTGATCACCAATTTAGTATTGGAGGGCAGCGTGGAGGGTAAAAATCGTAGAGGGAGACCAAGAGATGAACACACTAAGCAGATTCAGAAGGATGTAGGGTGTAGTAGGTACTGGGAGATGAAGAAGCTTGCACAGGATAGAGTAGCATGGAGAGCTGCATCAAACCAGTCTCAGGACTGAAGACCACAACAACAACAACCTGTAGTGGCTGTTTGAGTAAGAATATAGGAACAACGTTGAATTGAACAGTAAATTAACTTCATTTCCTTTGTTACGTAAGATTTTCAAATTGCCGTAAGATTTTCAAATTGCAACATTTCAAATCAAACAGCCTTAGGTCACCACTTGCATACACAGTCTCTTCTACTAGTTCAGTTAGCTCGACCATCCACGTTTTGTTTCACCTTCTCATTTCCTTTCGTATGACTTGTTGCTGAAGTCCGTGATTCGGTATCTCCTCCTTGTTATAGATGGCTGTACTCACCCACATTCAGCGTTTTATGCGCACTGTCGAGTATGACGTCAGACCACTTCAGACGACAACCTCCAAGTTCCCAGCCGCCATCCATGCCACGTTCTCCGCTCCTATACAATGGCCTGCTTGTCAAATTCCCACTGTGCACTGCCGAGCAAAGGCACACTCCGCGCACATCTTGCATCTCCTTGCCTCTAAAGGCGCTCTGTAAGCTTGTTAACTAGTGTAGGGGTTCGACACGTGTCACTGTGCCATTCCGTATTGTGGCGCCGCATTTTGTCTGCCCGCCAGTTCTTGTAACAAGTGGAAAGAGATCCCGTTCCGTGTGCTACAGGAAGCATAGAATTTGGTTCTACTGATGAGCAGCTCGTTATCAAACACGGACAACTCCACTTTTCACTTTTTTGCAAGAGAGGCAAAATAGTAATATACAGAGATTTATACAGTGTAGAGTATTGAACATTTTTCAGGTGCTTCTTAAGATCTCTTGAAAGTAAATTTCAGGTCATTTTTTGATATGGAGTGAATAACAAAGCTAAAATTTGTGAATAAATTCAGGGGTTGTTCCGTTTTGTTAAACATGTAAGTATTTATCCGAGTTTCAAACTGGAGGCAGACATTTTAAACAGATCTGTGCAATTCTGACTTCAGTGTGCTTGTTAAGGTATTAAGAAAACTGGATATTACAGCCTTTATTGAAAGGAATAAAAGTGAATGAAACCCTTACTTAAGTCAAGCAAAAACACAGCGAGATTTTATGTTCTTAATTTTCCTTTATTGAATGAACTTTAATTAAACAACATATATGTTTGCAAAAATCACTATTCTTGTGATGCTGATGACCTACTTAATACTGTCAAACACAAATTCTTCATGATCAAAACCTTGCAAATGTTCACATTCATAAATTTCTCTAAGGACAGCGCTTTTTAACTTCATTCTGACATTGTGCTTTATTCTTCTCAGGTACGTTTTTATACCACTGCAATATCTGAATGTCGTGAGATTTTGCTCCATACTGCTTGGTCAACAGCTTTTGACATCGTTAGCTATCCGTGGATTGATTTTGCAGCGAGTTAAAATATGTGTGGGGATAACATGCAGAAATGATTTAGACTTCTTAGTTACAGAAAGAGAAGCTCCTATATCCACGTTTTAATTCAGCTCTCCTTCGTTTTTTCTAGTTTTTGATCATGTTAGAATCAATATTTTCCACTTTGACTACTGAAAACGCAAGTTTTGGGTTTATTTTGCTACTGATTTTGCTTCCTCTCTCCAGTTATACCAAATCTATTCATCATCTACATCTACATCTACATGACTACTCTGAAATTCACATTTAAGTGCTTGGCAGAGGGTTCATCGAACCACAATCATACTATCTCTCTACCATTCCACTCCCGAACAGCGCGCGGGAAAAACGAGCACCTAAACCTTTCTGTTCGAGCTCTGATTTCTCTTATTTTATTTTGATGATCATTCCTACCTATGTAAGTTGGGCTCAACATAATATTTTCGCATTCGGAAGAGAAAGTTGGTGACTGAAATTTCGTAAATAGATCTCGCCGCGACGAAAAACGTCTTTGCTTTAATGACTTCCATCCCAATTCGCGTATCATATCTGCCACACTCTCTCCCCTATTACGTGGGCAAATGCGGGGATGGTTCCTCTGAAAGGGCACGGCCGACTTCCTTCCCCATCCTTCCCTAATCTGATGAGACCGATGACCACGCTGTCTGGTCTCCTTCCCCAAACAACCAAACCAAACCAACCAACCTATTACGTGATAATACAAAACGAGCTGCCCTTTTTTGCACCCCGTCGATGTCCTCCGTGAATACCACCTGGCAAGGATCCCACACCGCGCAGCAATATTCTAACAGAGGACGAACGAGTGTAGTGTAAGCTGTCTCTTTAGTGGACTTGTTGCATCTTCTAAGTGTCCTGCCAATGGAAAGCAACCTTTGGCACGCCTTCCCCACAATATTATCTATGTGGTATTTCCAACTGAAGTTGTTCGTAATTTTAACACCCAGGTACTTAGCTGAATTGACACTTTTCGTTATTTAGCGTCAACTGCCACCTGCCACACCATACAGCAATCTTTTCTAAATCGCTTTGCAACTGATACTGGTCTTCGGATGACCTTACTAGACGGTAAATTACAGCATCATCTGCGAACAACCTAAGAGAACTGCTCAGATTGTCATCCAGGTCATTTATATAGACCAGGAACAGCAGAGGTCCCAGGACGCTTCCCTGGGGAACACCTGATATCACTTCAGTTTTACTCGATGATTTGCCGTCTATTACTACGAACTGCGACCTTCCTGACAGGAAATCACGAATCCAGTCGCACAACTGAGACGATGCCCCATAGGCCCGCAGCTTGATTAGAAGTCGCTTGTGAGGAACGGTGACAAAAGCTTTCCGGAAATCTAGAAATACAGAATCAACTTGAGATCCCCTGTCGATAGCGGCCATTACTTCGTGCGAATAAAGAGCTAGCTGCGTTGCACAAGAACGATGTTTTCTGAAACCATGCTGATTACGTATCTATAGATCTTTCCCTTCGAGGTGATTCATAATGTTTGCATACAGTATGTGCTCCAAAACTCTACTGCAAACCGACGTCAATGTTATAGGTCTGTAGTTCGATGGATTACTCCTACTACCCTTCTTAAACACTGGTGCGATCTGCGCAATTTTCCAATCTGTAGGTACAGATCTATCGGTGAGCGAGCGGCTGTATATGATTGCTAAGTAGGGAGCTATTGTATCAGCGTAATCTGAAAGGAACCTAATCGGTATACAATCTGGACCTGAAGACTTGCCCGTATCAAGCGATTTGAGTTGCTTCGCAACCCCTAAGGTATCTACTTCTAAGACACTCATGCTAGCAGCTGTTCGTATTTCAAATTCTGGAATATTCCATTCGTCTTCCCTGGTGAAGGAATTTCGGAAAACTGCGTTCAATAACTCGGCTTTAGCGGCACAGTCGTCGGTGACAGTACCATCGGCACTGCGCAGCGAAGGTATTGACTGCGTCTTGCCGCTTGTGTACTTTACATACGACCAGAATTTCTTCGGATTTTGTACCAAATTTCGAGACAATGTTTCGTTGTGGAACCTATTAAAGGCATCTCGCATTGAAGTCCGTGCCATATTTCGCGCGTCTGTAAATTTTAGCCAATCTTTGGGATTTCGCGTTCTGTACTTCGCATGCTTTTTCCGTTGCCTCTGCAACAGCGTTTGGACCTGTTTTGTGTACTACGGGGGATTAGTTCCATCTATTACCAGTTTATGAGGTATGAATCTCTCAATTGCTGTTGCTACTATATCTTTGAATTTGAGCCACATCTCGTCTACATTTGCATTGTCAGTTCGGACGGAATGGAGATTGTCTCTTAGGAAGGCGTCTAGTGACACTTTATCCGCTTTTGTAAATAAAATTATTTTGCGTTTGTTTCTGGTGGATTTGGAAGAAACGTTATCGAGCCTAGCTACAACGACCTTGTGATCATTAATCCCTGTATCAGTCATGATGCTCTCTATCAGCTCTGGATTGTTTGTGGCTAAGAGGTCAAGTGTGTTTTCGCAACCATTTACAATTCGCGTGGGTTTGTGGACTAACTGCTCGAAATAATTTTCGGAGAAAGCATTTAGGACAATCTCGGAAGATGTTTTCTGCCTACCACCGGTTTTGAACAAGTATTTTTGCCAACATATCGAGGGAAGGTTGAAGTCCCCACCAACTATAACCGTATGAGTGGGGTATTTATTTGTTACGAGACTCAAATTTTCTCTGAACTGTTCAGTGCCCCATGTTTGCCAAAGATTCGATGGTAGCTTTCAGTACTAACAATGGTACTTTCTTTTCTGTGACTGAAAATTATTGTGGTACATTAATAACTTAAACCGAGCGAGGTGCTGCAGTGGTTAGCACACTTGACTCGCGTTTGGGAGGGTGACGGTTCAAACCCGTCTCCGGCCATCCTGATTTATGTTTTCCGTGATTTCCCTAAATCGTTTCAGGCAAATGCCGGGATGGTTCCTCTGAAAGGGCACGGCCGACTTCCTTCCCCGTTCTTCCCTATTCCGATGGGACCGATGACCTCGCTGTTTGGTCTCCTCCGTCAAACCAACGAACCTAATAACTTAAGATATGACTGAAAAAATACGTCTTGCAACAGAATAGGTTCCGCCATATTGACTGCGTACCATGTGAACTGCAGAAAAACATTTCCTTCACTTTATTGCCTGCTGCTGGAGTTGGGAGAATATGAAGCAGAATTTCATAGAGTTGTCCACATTTTGTTCCACAAGTCGCGATTGATATTCATTTATAACTCGTTTAAGTCCGTTTTTGAAGCACGAGTAGATTATAATTGGATACAATTTTAATGAACTAATGGAGTCACATAATAACTAAATTTAGTGAAAAATGGAGTTGTCCGCCTTTGATAATGAACTACTCTTATAGCCTTCACCTAAGCTGTTAATTTTTACATTACTAAATCAAGGTTAATAAGGGAGAGATGGATGAACAGTAAGGACCGTATCACAATCATAGCACTAGGAACAAATCACGTTTCGTTGACAACTGCGGTATATTAGTAACTCTTCTCGTTCTCTAAACCGGTTGGGACAAAAGTAAATTTATAGATTAACGTGAAGATTTATTAAATAATTGAGCATAAAAATTCTAAATGCCACAATATTTTCCGGCGACTCCGTACATTAGAATTTTGTGTCACAAACTCTATGATATACCCAGTTTTCGTCCTGCGCATGAGACTTAATGTCAAAAATTGGCTAAGCAGCCTACGTAGGCTACCGCCGTAGCGTGGCATGCAATGTGTTTGCAGGAATTTTGGTCCAGTCTGAACCAAATGCTGATGGAGCCTTTGCCCCCACATCAGAATGCTTACGGTTTGTCAACATCATTGCAGGATCATCAACACAATATTAATATGATGGTCACACAGAGATTTCGGCCACAGATAATACTGTAACGACTTTTAAGAACAAAACTAGTAAAATTTCGATACTATCATTTAAAACATATTGCATATTGAATCATGACCACACCTGTAAACATTTTCCGGGCACGAAATTTCAATTAAAATAGGATCTTTAACTGTGTAATATACTCGAGAGTAGGATTTAAATAATCTTACGTAGAACCAGTTTGGGGTTCGATAGCTCATCCAGTGAAATTTTTTTAAGTGTTGTATCTGAAAACTACCTTGAGCAGTTAAATAGAGAACCGACTCATGGCGATAACATATTAGACCTTCTGGTGACAAACAGACCCGAACTATTTGAAACAGTTAACGCAGAACAGGGAATCAGCGATCATAAAGCGGTTACTGCATAGATGATTTCAGCCGTAAATAGAAATATTAAAAAAGGTAGGAAGATTTTTCTGTTTAGCAACATTGACAAAAGCAGATTTCAGAGTACCTGATGGCTCAACACAAAAGTTTTGTCTCAATTACAGATAGTGTTGAGGATCAGTGGACAAAATTCAAAACCATCGTACAATATGTGTTAGAAGAGTATGTGCCAAGCAAGATCGTAAGAGATGGAAAAGAGCCACCGTGGTACAACAACCGAGTTAGGAACCTGCTGCGGAAGCAAAGGGAACTTCACAGCAAACATAAACATAGCCAAAGCCTTGCAGACAAACAAAAATTACGCGAAGCGAAATGTAGTGTGAGGAGGGCTATGCGAGAGGCGTTCAATGAATTCGAAAGTAAAGTTCTATGTACTGACTTGGCAGAAAATCCTAAGAAATTTTGGTCTTATGTCAAAGCGGTAGGTGGATCAAAACAAAATGTCCAGACACTCTGTGACCAAAATGGTACTGAAACAGAGCATGACAGACTAAAGGCCGAAATACTGAATGTCTTTTTCCAAAGCTGTTTCACAGAGGAAGACGGTACTGTAGTTCCTTCTCTAGATTGTCGCACAGATGACTAAATGGTAGATATCGAAATAGACGACAGAGGGATAGAGAAACAATTAAAATCGCCCAAAAGAGGAAAGGCCGCTGGACCTGATGGGATACCAGTTCGATTTTACACAGAGTACGGGAAGGAACTTGCCCCCCTTCTTGCAGCGGTGTACCGTAGGTCTCTAGAAGAGCGTAGCGTTTCAAAGGATTGGAAAAGGGCACAGGTAATCCCCGTTTTCAAGAAGGGACGTCGAACAGATGTGCAGAACTATAGACCTATATCTCTAACGTCCATTAGTTGTAGAATTTTGGAACACGTATTATGTATAATGACTTCCCTGCAGACTAGAAATCTACTCTGTAGGAATCAGCATGGGTTTCGAAAAAGACGATCGTGTGAAACCCAGCTCGCGCTATTCGTCCACGAGACTGACAGGGCCATAGACCCTGGTTCCCAGGTAGATGCCGTGTTTCTTGACTTCCGCAAGGCGTTCGATACAGTTCCCCACAGTCGTTTAATGAACAAAGTAAGAGCATATGAACTATCAGACCAATTGTGTGATTGGATTGAAGAGTTCCTAGATAACAGAACGCAGCACGGGAGTGTCGTAGGACCTTTGCTATTCACAATATACATAAATGACCTTGTGGATGACATCGGAAGTTCACTGAACCTTTTTGCGGATGATGCTGTGGTTTATCGAGAGGTTGTAACAATGGAAAATTGTACTGAAATGCAGGAGGATCTGCAGCGAATTGACGTATGGTGCAGGGAATGGCAATTGAATCTCAATGTAGACAAGTGTAATGTGCGGCGAATACGTAGAAAGAAAGATCCCTTACCATTTAGCTACATTATAGAGGGTCAGCAACTGGAAGCAGTTAATTCCATAAATTATCTGGGAGTACGCATTAGGAGTGATTTAAAATGGAATGATCATATAAAGTTGATCGTCGGTAAAGCAGATGCCAGACTGAGATTCATTGGAAGAATCCCAAGGAAATGCAATCCGAAAACAAAGGAAGTAGGTTACAGTACGCTTGTTCGCCGATTGCTTGAATACTGCTCAGCAGTGTGGGATCCGTACCAGATAGGGTTGATAGAAGAGATAGGGAAGATCCAACGGAGAGCAACGTGCTTCGTTACAGGATCATTTAGTAATCGCGAAAGCGTTACGGAGATAATAGATAAACTCCAGTGGAAGACTCTGCAGGAGAGACGCTTAGTAGCTCGGTACGGGCTTTTGTTGAAGTTTCGAGAACATACCTTCACCGAGGAGTCAAGCAGTATATTGCTCCCTCCTACGTATATCTCGCGAAGAGAACATGAGGATAAAATCAGAGAGATTAGAGCCCACACAGAGGCATACCGACAATCCTTCTTTCCACGAACAATACTAGACTGGAATAGAAGGGAGAACAGATAGAGGTACTCAAGGTACCCTCCGCCACACACCGTCAGGTGGTTTGCGGAGTATGGATGAAGATGTAGATGTTTTAGTTACAGACTACAAATACAAAATTCTAAGGTTCATTTGCCAGTCAGTCCTAAAAATGTTCTATCATTTATGCCTTCTATCATTTCTGGCAATGATTTGTTAAGACTAAAATTACCGAGATACATTGTGGTTTAGAGTGCGCGTTGAAGTGCACGTCTCCCTGTAACATTAGTTCAAAGGCTGGAGGATGTCGTACCATTTCCAATTAGGACTATGCCTGGTAAAGAATTGCTGTGTTCGAACTAACCCTCTCTGCGTATCAAAAAGAGGTGAAAGGGAAAACTGGGAATAAAAAAGAACTTTTATTGTAGTGGAAGACGTGGACGTGGTTTTTCCTTCTGATGTAAAAGTGAAATGGGATATCGTGGCTCACAATTCTGATGGGCGAAAAAGTAATGTTTTCGCAACCTTCACTCAATAAGCGATACTGTAAGAAAGTGCCTCGTGCCACGCAGAAAGGATATCAAACTAGAACCAATAATGTAACATATGAGAGAAATGCACCGGCACTGTCACATTACCCCGATACATGCCATGATCTCTAGTTACACGAAAAGTCTCACGTAACATGGCTTAATATATGCAATGTCGAGTGTCTTTAACACTTATGCCATCTTTTTTGTGCAAGAGACTCACTATAAACTTTAATGAGCGTAATATTTCAATACTCCTTTAGAGATCTCGAATTATATGTATTAATTCTACTTTACTAGATCTGGAGGTAGCATATTCGAATCTTGCTTGTGACAGAAATTTGCATTTCCAGGATTTGGTCACCAAGGAGAGGTGAGTTGGCGACCTGCAGTTACTAAGAGCCAGATGCTAAGTTCCATCATCTCTACATCTACATGGATACTCTGCAAATCACATTTAAGTGCCTGGCAGAGGGTTCAGCGAACGACCTTCGCAATCCTCTATTATTCCAATCTCGTGCAGTACGCGGAAAGAACGAACGCCTATATCTTACCGTACGAGTTCTGATTTCGTTTATTTTATCATGCTGATCATTTCTCCCTATGTAGGTCGGTGTCAACAAAATATTTTCGCATTCGGAAGAGAAAGTTTATGATTGGAATTTCGTGAGAAAATTCCGCCGCAACGAAAAACGCCTTTGTTTTAACGAAGTCCATCTCAAATCCTCTATTTCAGTGACATTCTCTCCCCTATTTCGAGAGAGTACAAAACGTGCTGCCCTTCTTTGAACTTTTTCGATGTGCTCCGTCACTCCTATCTAGTAAGGATCCCACACCACACAACAGTATTCTAAAACATGATGGATAAGCATAGTGTAGGCAGTCTCCTTAGTAGAACTGTTACGTTTTCTAAGTTTCCTTCCATTAAACGCAGTCTTTGGTTAGCTTTCCCCACAACATTTTCTATGTGTTCCTCCCAATTTAAGTTGTTTGTAATTGTAGTTCCTGGTCATTTAGTTGAATCTACGGCCTTTAGATTTGACTGATTTAACGGATTCCTTTTAGCGGTTATAGGGATTCCCTCACGCTTTTCGTTATTTACGGTCAATTGCGAATTTTCACACCATACAGATATCTTTTCTAAATCGTTTTGCAGTTTGTTTCGATCTTCTGATGACATTATTAGTCGTTAAACGACAGAGTCATCTGAAAATAACCTAAGACGGCTGCTCGGATTGTCTCACTCTAACACTACCTTGGGGAACGCCAGAAATCACTTCTGTTTTACTCGATAGTTTCCCGTAAATTGCTACGAACTGTGACCTCTCTGACAGGAAATCACGAATCGAGTCACATAACTGAGACGATATTCCATAAGCAAGCAATTTCACTACAAGCCGCTTGTGTGGTACAGTGTCATAAGATTTCCGGAAATCCAGAAATACGGAATAAACTTGAAATCCCTTTCAATGGCACTCAACACTTCACGAATTGCTGGCATTGTTCTATGTGCGGTCCACCTATGCTACACATGCCCGCATGAAATACAACGTGTTCCAAACCTTCAGAGTAAGAATTACCTGGTGGTAGAAAAATCTAAACTGAGAAATTTGCCGGCCGCTGTGGCCCAGCGATTCTAGGCGCTTCAGTCCGGAACCGCCCTGCTGCTACGGTCTCAGGTTAGAATCCTGCCTCGGGGAAAGATGTGTGTGATGTCCTTAGGTTAGTTAGGTTTAAGTAGTTCTAAGTCTAGGGGACTGATGATCTCAGCAGTTAAGTCCCATAGTACTTAGAGTCATTTGAACCATTAGAGAAATTTGAGATAAGGAGTTAATGATCGGAAATGAATGTCTTGCGTTTTATTAACGTAAAAAAATTACATTCTACAGCAACAGCTTACGTTCCACGTTTCTCTTTCCATTTATTGTTTTCCGGGCAAGTTCCTGTAAGGAATAATGCTCCATTTTCGTCGACTAGTCAAGACCTGTAGAGTGTGGTGAACTACAGCATGGACATTTCGCAGATGATTGTGTTTTAGTTAGAGGTCGCGTAACCATCCTCGATGTGACAGAGAATTGTTTGCAATGAAACATAATTATAATCAGTTTACGAATATGTTTTTTACATGTGTTGGTCATTCAAACCATCGTAGCACCTGAAACGTTACTTTCAAAAGGTTCAAATGGCTCGGAGCATTATGGGACAACATCTTAGGTCATCAGTCCCCTAGAACTACTTAAACCTAACTAACCTAAGGACATCACACACATCCATGACCGAGGCAGGAATCGAACTTGAGACCGTAGCAGTCACGCGGTTCCGGACTGTAGCACCTAGAACCGCTCGGCCACCGCGGCCGGCAAACTCTACTTTCGAATCATATGTTACTTAACTCCAAATACTCATTTTATGGTGGATAATTTTGATCCTGCAAGTTTCTGACGCCCTCATCATTGTGTTCTATTATCAGAAAATAACTGTACTCAGCATCAGGATGCCAATCAGGCAAGCAGCTATGCAATGATAAGACGTTGCCTAATTATGGCGTCACTTTTGCTTCAAATACTGTGACACGACTCCAGCAGAGTAGAGCGTCACCATCGCTTATAATCGCCAACCTACCATATTAAAACCGAGCGAATTGATGCAGTAGTAAAACATTGGGGGGGTGGGGGGTGGGGGTGGGGGAAGCGGTTCAGATCCTGTCTGGTCCTCTAGATTTAGATTTTCTGAAGTTTGGCTGGAAAGCTTCAGGCAAATGGCGGGATGATCCCTCAGAACATGGCCAATTTCTTTCCCGCTACCTTCCAGATCAGTGCTTACACTTGGTCTAATAATCTCGTCGCGGCCAGGATGCCTAGCCATGATTTTCTCTCCCTATTCTCTGTATGAAAAGCGCCTCGATAACACAGCAAACAGAAAAAAAACTATTACGTGGGAATAAACCAAATCAGCGATTCGTGTGCATGTCAGCGAACTGCTGCAAATGGCTCCAAATGCGAGATCTTCTTGTACATCTAGTACATCTGTCTCGTTTTACTAGGTAGGAAGGGCTCCCACAAAATAACGTGGGACCTATGCAGAGACGCATTTTTACCTCGAGTGCTGAGCGAATGCATGTCTTTGTGAAGAGTCGGTGGCCCCAATTGACAGTAGTCTGTCGACCTCCACATTGTGAACATTGTCGTTGCTACCTCTTTACTTCAGAGCATGGTACCACAGTCTCTGTGCACTGTAGGGAAATTTCTCCACAATGGAATACATGTGGTTATAAGCAGTGCCATCAAATGTCGAGAGAGGCAAATGAGAAAGAAAAAAAAATGTCGTTACAAACGTTGCTCGAGAGGATTCCATGTATAGCTAGGTATTGCAGTTGGGTAATAATGAGAATAGAGAGCATGAAGGGAACATGTCCTATGCCTCGAACTTCAGAAGAAAGAAAAAAAAACGTATGTTTGTGTAATGCTAGCTGTTACCCGCAGCTGCACTCACATATTAGTAGTTTTGGTATGATGATGGCGAGAAACTAAGCCATTGTACATGCAGTAACGGTGCTGGCATCTGTGGATTGTTCTATTGAAGTAGCTATACATTATACAACATGTGCAATGCGCAAGAAATTTAACAGCTTTTAACATGTTTTATGTTCACTGATGTAAACAAAGGTGTTCTATCCGTTACTTCTCCCTATTTGGGTCGATCTTTTTTTAGAATAGCCTACGTTTTTCCTCGAGTTTCAAGCTATATCCACACCAAATTTCATCGAAATCGGTTCAGCGGTATATTTGTAAAAACGTAGCAGACGAAGTTACTTTTACATTTAATAATGTTAGTATGTAGGTGTGCATTTAAGATGCTGGGGACTGTTTAAGTATTGTATTCATTACGTTGCATCGTACGATGTAATGCATATCAACCAATAAAAGCATTTTCATAAAAAAGTTCAAAATTGAAAGTGTGAAAAGCTTGTTCAGAATGTAAATATTTTCCTCTAATTCGCGCTATATACTTAAAACCAATAAATATCTTGTGCTACACTCTTTCTCAAGTTGGGTACGTTCTTCCTTAGCATTCAAGCTGTCCCCATACCAAATTTGATCAAAATCCGTTCAACAATTTAGACCTGAAAAGGTAGCAGGCGAACACACTTTAGTTTGGCTCGAAGAACTGGTCTTCAGGGGACTGACATGTAATTTCCACATGACACACATCCTTCGGTTTACACTGGCAGTATTCTAGTAATCGACATTGTACACTATGATACATTTTTTATTACCGTTTTCTTTTGTGGGATTTCCTTCTGGCAGCGTGTGGTTTGACTTGTTTCCCTTAGCTTAATCCTTTGTTTGTCTGACTACGGCTTTCTCGGTACTCTAGGGTTAAACTATTGACTTAAAGTCCACAGTTACTTCGAAAATGCCACCACAGCAAATTCCTGTTCCATCCTTTTCGTATCCAAACTTCTCTTCCGTCGTCGTTGTGAGCTGAATCATAATATTCCTTTTTCCCTTTCTTCATTCGTTAACAAAGGGAGCAGAGACAACAGCTATGTGGAGAGAGAAACCGGGAGTTACCAGCTTGTGCTGAAAAGTAAAGCCTTTTAAATAATACGAACGTTATTAACATTCTGCTTCTTTATTCTTCATGTCTACATATTTATTCTTCATGTCTACATATTTGGAGCCTTCTGTAGCTAGAGGGCGCGAATTGTAGCGGTCAACATGGCTGTGTGTAACGAAGCTCTGTAGATGCGTGAGAACAGCGTTTTGTAATAGAGAGTGGAACTTTAAAGAGTTTGTCCATACACGCAGTACCCTCTCTTTCAGCATTACAGTGCCAGCCCACACACCAGAGCTGCATCTGCAACAATCCAACACCTTGGCTTCACTCTCATCGAACACCCTCCATACAGTCCCGACTTGGCCCCATCTGATTTTCATCTGTTTCCAGAACTTAAAGAACACTTTCGAGGACTTCACTTTGATAATGAAGAAGCAGCGCAAGCAGAGGTGAGGCTGTGGCTCCATCAATAAAGTCAAGCAGTCTACATTGAGGGTATCAACAAACTGGTCTCTCGTTGGAAGAAAGGTATTCGAGCCAGGTCGACTACGTTGAGAAATAAATGTGTGGACATGAAGACTAAAGATGTTTAATGTCAATAACGTTTGTGTTATTCAAAAAGCTTTAAGAGTTTTTATATAACAAATTCAGAGGCATTATTTTTCAGCTCACCCTCGTATTTCAGCCAATGTCCGTCCAAATCTACATGATTACTCTGTAGTTAATACTAGAGTGTTTGAAGTTCCAATTTCAAACTATATTTTGACGGTTCCACTCTCGAATAGTGTGTGTGGAAAAATGAAAATCTAGATATTTCTGGAGAGATCTGATTTATCTAATTTTGTTATGACGGTCATTTCTCAACACAATATTTTGGCAATTGGAACAGAACGTTGGTGATTGAAACGTGGTGTGAAGCTCTCACCACAAAGAATGATTCTCGCCCCAAATCGCTTATCATATAGGTGTCACTCCGTCGTCTGCTTCCCGATTATATGAAATGGGATGCCCCTCTTTGAACTTTTTCGGTGTCCTCTGAAAATATTATCTGATAAGCATGGTATACGGTGCAGCGGTAGTCTAGAAGAAGATGGACAAGAGAAGCGTAGAGAGTCTGGCAGATTTGTTCCATCTTTTAAGCATTCTGCTAATAAAATGCAGTCTTTGGTTCGCCTTCCCCACAACATTTTCTGTGTGATGGTTCCAATATAAGTTGTTCGTAATTGTAGTCGCTAGATATTAGCTGGACTGATAAGGTAAGGAACGAGGAGGTTCTGCTCAGAATTGGAGAGGAAAGGAACATGTGGAAAACACTGATAATGAGAAGGAACAGGATGATAGGACATCTGTTAAGACATGATGGAATGACTTCCATGGTACTAGAGGGAGCTATAGAGGCCAAAAACTGTAGAGAAAGACAGATTTGAATATAGCCAGCAAATAATTGAGAACGTAGGTTGCAAGTGCTACTCTGAGATGAAGAGGTTAGCACAGGTGAGGAATTCGTGGCGGACCGCATCAAACCAGTCAAATTTGTGTGATTTGCCTTGAGTAGCGACAAGGTATTTAAATGATACTGTATAGAAAAGCGAATGACGCCAAGGCAAGAATATACAAAACAAGTGACACCAATTATGACATACGTAGCTAAGACTGGAAACATCAAAAACAAAAACCACAGAAATGAAAATCCTGTGAAGCATTACAGGAAAGACACTAGTGATAGACACAGGGAGATGTGGCAGCATTAGAGCAGGTTGTAAAGTGGACTCCATTAATGAGTGGGTAAGCAACAGAACGAATACATAGACTGGATGAATGAAAGGAAGATTGTGAAAATCCCAAGAAATTAATCACCATCTGGTAAAAGAAATATTGGTCATTCAGGGAAAAGATGGAGCACTGACATCAAACTGAAGGGTATTGAAGGAAACAGACTTTAGCTTAGGAAGAAAAGAAGAAGAAGAAGAAGAAGAAGAAGAAGAAGAAGAAGAAGAAGAAAGACAAAGAAGAAGAAGAAGACCTTGAGTAGTGCAGCAACGTAATCTTCGGATGAAATATGACCAACTTCCCTACCCTCATTTATCCTGCCCAGTCCTACACTCTCTCTTCCGTCCTTCTCTTCCTTCCCCATTCCTGAACCACACCACTGTCCCTCCCTTACCCTCCCCATTTTTGTAAACCCTCGTTGCCAGTTTTATAAAGGCCTCGTCTGCGGAGACCGAGTTGCAACTGTTGTTAGGTAGGCCGAGTTTGTGAGTTCGTGAAACGGCTTCTGGTGCAGTATCGGCTAAGACAATTTCTCCCTGCCAATATTACAGAAGTATGCCCCAGGGTCAGGTAACAGGACAGGAGAACGAAGGTTCTCCAACACACTAACAAGTTAGTAACAAAGTCACGCAAATGAGTGAAAAATGTTTACTTATGTTTGTGACTTGTTGAATGGTTAAGTTTGCAACACTGCATGTAATATAATAGAAAAGAAGGCCCTAATTTGCTAAGTGCAAGTAATCGTAGATAAACTTTTCAGTACACAAATGCAATTTACAGTAACTGTCTGTTCACTCCTAAGAGTTCACTAAACGACGTTCCCTTTCTAGGTCAGCCCTGGACCATGATCTATAACCAAGTGGGCGAGAGCTGGTCTTTATCTTCTGAGTAGGCTTCTGTCCGTTGTTGTGCGGTAATTGGCAGACTGTACTCGGCCGGCAATTGGCCGAGACGAAGTCGATATCTTCATCTTCAGCGCCGCCCGTGGCGCTCGCGGAACTCACACAAGTGGCAAGTCGCTATGGCACTGGCACCAGCTTGCATTTTTGCGCCTGTGGTGCTGTTTCCCTGGCCTTGTCATGTTCAGACTACACACACCCATACTAAGCCATGTCCCTTTCTTGGAAAGTATTCAATCATAGAGAATCAGTATTTCATTGTTCAGTCACATTTCTCAACTCCTTCTTAAGCCACCGGATAGCTTCTAAGCCAACACACGTATTTAATTCTTCAAATAGCAGCTCAGTATTTTCGCAATCAATTACATTTTCAACTCCTCCTTCTTGGAAATAGCCCAATCAGAGACTTCTAATCTAATTGCTTCTAAGCTGATTGTATTACATTACTGGCCATTAAAACTGCTACACCACGAAGATGACGTGCTACAGACGCGAAATTTAACCGACAGGAAGAAGATGCTGTGGTATGCAAATGATTAGCTTTGCAGAGCATTCACACAATGCTGGCGCCGGTGGCGACACCTACAACGTGCTGACATGATGAAAGTTTCCAACCGATTTCTCATACACAAACAGCAGTTGACCGGCGTTGCCTGGTGAAACGTTGTTGTGATGCCTCGTGTAAGGAGGAGAAATGTGTACCGTCACGACTTTGATAAAGGTCGGATTGTAGCCTATCGCGATTGCGGTTTATCGTATCGGGACATTGCTGCTCGCGTTGGTCGAGATCCAATGAGTGTTAGCAGAATATGGAATCGGTGGGTTCAAGACGGTAATATGGAACGCCGTGCAGAATCCCAACGGCATCGTATCACTAGCAGTCGAGATGGCAGGCATCTTATCCGCATGGCTGTAACGGATTCCTGAGTCAACAGATGGGGACGTTTGCAAGACAACAACAGTTCGACGACGTTTGCAGTTGCATGGACTATCAGCTCGGAGACCATGGCTGCGGTTACCCTTGACGCTGCACGTCTCGGTCACCTCTTGTTCGCATTGACGTCGCTTTGAACAGTGGACGTTACATTTTAGATGTGTTACGACCCGTGGCTCTACCCTTCATTCGAACCCTGCGAAACCCTACATTTCAGCAGGATAATGAACGACCGCATGTTGCAGGTCCTGTATGGGCCTTTCTGGATACAGAAAATGTTCGACTTCTGCCCTGGCCAGCACATTCTCCAGATCTCTCACCAACTGAAAACGTCTAGTCAATGTTGGCCAAGCAACTGGCTCGTCACTATACGCCAGTTACTACTCTTGATGAACTGTGGTATCGTGTTGAAGCTTCATGGGCAGCTGTACATGTACACGCCATCCAAGCTCTGTTTGACTCAATGCCCAGGCGTATCAAGGCCGTTATTACGACCAGAGGTGGTTGTTCTGGGTACTGATTTCTCAGCATCTATGCACCCAAATTGCGTGAAAATATAATCACAAGTCAGTTCTAGTATAATATATTTGTCCAATGAATACCCGTCTGTCATCTGCATTTCTTCTTGGTGTAGCTATTTTAATGGCCAGTAGTGTAAAATCAGTCAGAGCTCCCAATCACAGCTCAAAATTTTAGCATACAATCACATTTTTCAACCCCTCCCTAAGCCATCCTCGTTTTTTGGAATTCGGCTAATTAGAGACCTTCCTATGGCAAATATGGCAATTGGACATTATATCATTCCATGGACTGGTGACGGCAACTGCGTAATCGTTCACACTGCAGTTTTGATTGTCCACTATGTAGGTTCAAACAGGCATAATAGGTACTTGTGCACATCACAAGAAGAACACCGAGATATTGTATGATATCTCTAATATACTGCTGCTTATATTTCTGGGAAATCTGAGAATCTAAAGATGACTGCTAGTTACTATCGAAACTGGTCATGAAGTAAACTATTTCACATCAAGCGAACTTGGCTTCTAATATTAAAAATTATGACATGATATCGCCTCAGGAACATGTATAAGTTATATTTCTTAATAGAGTTCTGGGGAAAGAACATCTTCTCCTCAGTGCTTCCCAAGTCAATTCATCAACGATCTCTGTAACATTCGCATGATGATCGAATCTACCAGTAACAAAACTAGCATCTCGCTTCTGAATTGTGTCGATTTATTCCTTAATCAGAGCTGATAGGGGTTCCAAACACTCGACTTGCGATCAAGAAGGGGTCGCACTAGTGTTCTACATGTGGCTTCTTTCAGAGATGAACCGCGCTCTTCTAAAATTCTCGCAATGAAACGAAGTCGACCATCTGCCTTTCCTACTACCATCCCTACGCGCTCTTTCCGTTTCATATCACTTTGCATCGTTACACCTAGGTATTCAATCGGCATGAGTCACGACTGTGTCAAAGAGGACGCTGCTAGTGCTGTATTCGAACATTAAGGGTTTGTTTTTTCTACTCATATGCCTTTGCTTCCATTTCTCTACATTTAGAGAAAGCTGCCATTCATCACAAAAACAAAAAAATTTCATCTAAGTCATCTTGTATCCCCCTACAGTCACTCAACGACGAAACCTTCCCGAACAATACAGCATCGTCAGCAGACAACTGTACATTGCTATATCTTGTCTAAATCATTTGGCAGTTAATATATTTTGATCTTCTGAGGATTTTTCTCGGCTATGAACGACAGCATTATCTGTAAACAATCTGTAAACAATGGCATGGAGTCAGCGATCTTCAGCCTGTGGCTGCAGATGTGAGATCTTCCTATAGGCGTCTGCAAGGAGGAGGGGGCAAGAGGGGGCACTTGCTTCCCTCCCTCGCCCCCCCCCCCTCTCCTGTAATCTGGTGTAGTGTTTTATTCATTACACAGTTCTCATAGACATCTAGAAGTGATATGCTGTGATTCCGCAAAACCTCAGATAAGGAAACGTAGCTTTGACGATTGCTTTCACAGCAGGTTTGTCGTCTTCATCACGAGAAGACATCCAGCAGTACGTAACTCCATGTCATTATGCTGGAAAGTAGTGTACCTTGCGTAAGGAAGCTTGGTGAGTTTGTTTAGTGTAATGTGTTTAACAATAAAGGCACGCTTCTGCCAGATCCAGAATCCATTTTTAAGTAATTTGGGCTTTGGGAGAGAAGAATATATACGTCTCTCGTAGGATAGCGGCAGAGCAGTCGGCTTTATATTCTCTGGAGACTTCTCCAGCAGTAATTTCTCATTTGTGGTAATATCCACTTCCGACACGTATCTTCCGCTGTAGTCGATTTGGCTTAGAGTGACGGGGTGACGAAGGGTGTATAAGTAGCTACCAATATTGTAAGATGTGTTTTAGGGATGTTTCAGAATCACAATGCTGATTAGTTTCGCTGTGCAATTTTCTACACTTATCTGACATCTGCATGTCACAGGAAATTTAGTATGACGTGATATACGAGTACGTACTTGATAATTTGTAGTGAAGTAAATTTCCTGAGCTAAAATGGTTTAAAAATATGATAATACTAACTACTTATACAAAGCAGCGTTTTACTTGATTTTTGGTCTATGAGAGCACAGATACATATAAATTTATCAATCATTGATATTACTGATAAATATAGTTTGTTTCCTGCTATGAGAAAGGCTCTGTTAACTACTCCTGCTTTGCCTGCAACTACATGCTCAGTTGAAAGATCCTTCAGTATTCTACGAAGAGTAAAACGGGCCTGAGTTCTACAATGAAATAAAACAGGTTATGTGACTTGTATATGCTAAGTGCTCACAGACGAAAAGTGACTGAAAAACCTGATTTTATTAGCTTAGTCGTTGACAAACTAGGCAACAGTTTTCAAGCAGCATCAGATATAATATTACATTTTGTAAGAGGACCATATTTCTGGGAGTCGAAGCTGGAACCACATTTATAACTGCTTGGAATGCAACGACGTTCTGTAGTTGTTATATATTATTAAAGCTGACAACGAAATGAATAGTAGGCACCAAATGAGAATATAACATACATAATATAAAACATAAGCACATAACAGTTACTGTACAATTATAATAGGTTACACTTAAATCGTAAAAGTTAGTAAACGGGATACAATATGTACTTATTTATTTATTTATTTATTTTTATTTACATGTCTAGTTCCGTAGGACCAAATTGAGGAGCAAATCTCCAAGGTCATGGAACGTGTCTCTACATGAAATTACAACATAAAAGTAATAACAGATAAAACAAAATGTTTATGAATCCAAAAAAAGTCAAACCGTAAGTTTTAGTAACGCAGTCAACAATATAAGATAGCAATCAGCTTAATTTTCAAGGAACTCCTCGACAGGGACCTCCTCCTTAGGTTATTACATACAGCTGTTAACACTCAGCTATTCAAACCCGGATACTAATGCGACGAATGAACTTCATTCAGCAAATGTTTGCTTCCCTTTAAGTTTAAGAAATCATAGACTTCCGAACAACTGTATTTAAAATTGACTTTCACCATTAGTATTGCTTTCAATATCTCTACTTTCATCTGAGTTTCTCAGAAGTCCACATTAAAAAAAGACACCCTCGACTCCCTCATTTGTACCGGGAAGACACAACGCAAATTCCACAATCTTAGAAATATTTTCATAAGATATATGTTTTCAAGTGAAGTGCTGGAACATTTGTACCCAACGCATATCAATGACAGTTTTTTCTATGCTCCATTTCTCTGTTTGCCGACAAACAGCTGCATGTTAACCCACTCTTGGAACAAGCCATTATCATTAATTTTGCAGTTTGGTAACACACTTGTAAGAGACTCGTAGCAGTTTAGTACCTCATCGTGTGGAGGTACATGATTTAAAAGAACCAATATACAGTCTGAAAAGGTATTAAAATGATCCATCCATTTCTTATTGTTTTGTGCATTGATATCATAAAATTCACAGACGGTTTCTGTTTCACGTCTATTTAAAGTACTTCTTATAACGTGTCGCATGATCCTGGTTTTTCGTTTTTTCTGTCACATTCATCCTTAAATCGAGAAGTGTTTCTCCAACCTTTACAAATGTAACTACTGCATGAAAATTTGATGCCTGGTAATGTAAAAACATGAGAAGACTTTACAACATGGATTTTCAAAAAGTGTCGTTAATATCATCGGAAATTTTTGTTCACTCAAAAAATATGATTTTAATGTCCCAAAGAGTTGAAAAACTCTTTTAATGGGTGGCATCAAGGCCAACCACCTAGTATTGCTGTATCCAAACAATTGTTTGTCGTCTACGTCTGAAAAGGTACATAATTCTGTTATGTTTCGTACTTGGACAGATTATACACTGAAGCGCTAGAAAAAGTGGTAAAGGCATGCATAGTCGGTTTTTCTTGTTTTGATCTTATTTCGTTTCGCATTGTCACATTGTCCACTTCTGTATGTTGTACAGAAGCCGTTGATGATGTTTTAAGACGGAAACCGGTAGCAAAATAAATAACATTATCACAGACAACACAGAGGATCCTTTATTGTATGATTATATGATAGCGGAACAAACACTGGTAGCAGTTACTTCTGTAAAATATCTGGGAGTATGCGTGCGGAACGATTTGAACTGGAATGATCATATAAAATTAATTGTTGGTAAGGCGGGTGCCAGGTTGAGATTAATTGGGAGAGTCCTTAGAAAATGTAGTCCGTCAACAAAGGAGGTAGCTTACAAAACACTAGTTCGATCTATACTTGAGTATTGCTCATCAGTGTGGGATCCGTACCAGGTCGGGTTGACGGAGGAGATAGAGAAGATCCAAAGAAGAGCGGCGCGTTTCGTCACAGGGTTATTTGGTAAGCGTGATAGCGTTATGGAGATGTTTAGCAAACTCAAGTGGCAGACTCTGCAAGAGAGGCGCTCTGCATCGCGGTGTAGCTTGCTGTCCAGGTTTCGAGAGAGTGCGTTTCTGGATGAGGTATCGAATGTATTGCTTCCCCCTACTTATAGCTCCAGAGGAGATCACGAATATAAAATTAGAGAGATTCGAGCGCGCACGGAGGCTTTCCGGCAGTCGTTCTTCCCGCGAACCATACGCGACTGGGACAGGAAAGGGAGGTAATGACAGTGGCACGTAAAGTTGCCTCCACCACACACCGTTGGGTGGCTTGCGGAGTATAAATGTAGATGTAGAGATATGTAAACGGGCAGAATAAGGCGTTTCGGTCGGCAATGCCTATATAAGACAACAAGCGTCTGACGCAGTTGTTACATCGGTTACTGTGGCTACAATGGCACGTTATAAAGATTTATGTGAGTTTGAACTTGGTGTTATAGTCAGCGAACGAGCGAGAGGACACAGAATCAACAGGACACAGAATCACCGAGGTAGCGTTGAAGTGGGGATTTTCCCGTACCATCATTTCACGAGCGTACCGTGAATATCAGAAATCCGGTAAAAGATCAAATCTGCGACGTGGTTGCGACCGGAAAAAGATCCTGCAGAAACGGCACCAACGACAACTGAAGAGAATCGTTCAACGTGACAGAAGTGCAACCCTTCCGCAAAATGCTGCAAATTTTAATGTTGGACCTTCAACAAGTGTCAGCGTGTGAACCATTCAATGAAACATCACTGGTATGAGCTTTCGGAGCCGAAAGCCCCCTAGGGTACCCAGATGGCTGCACGACACAAAGCTTTACGCCTCACCTGGGCCCGTTAACAACGACACTGGACTGTTGATGACTGGAAACAAGTTGCCTGATCGAACGAGTCTCATTTCAAATTGTATCGAGCGGATGGACGCGTACGGTTATGGAGACAACCTAATGTATCCATGGACCCTGCAAGTCAGCAGGGGACTATTCAAGCTGGTGGAGGGTCTGTAATGGTGTGGGACGTATGCAGTCTGAGTGATACGGGACTCCTGATACGTCGAGATACGACTCTGGGGGGTGACACATACGTAGGCATCCTGTCTGATCACCTACATCAATTCATGTCTATTGTGCATTTCGACGGACTTGGGCAATTACAGCAGCACAATGCGACACCCCACATGTCCAGATGTGCTACAGAGAGGCTCCAGGAATACTTCCGCTGGCCACCAATCTCCCCAGACATCGACATTATTGATCATATATGGATGTCTTGCAACGTGCTGTTCAGAAGAGATCTCGACCCCCTCGTACTCTTACGTTTTTATGGACAGCCCTGCAGGACTCACGGTGTCAGTTCCCTCGAGCAGTACTTCAGATATTAGTCGAGACCATGCCACGTCGTGTTGCGGCACTTCTGTTTGCTCGCGGAGGCCCTACACGATATTAGGCAGGTGGACCAGTTTCTTTGGCTCTTCAGTGTATGTTCATATAATAATGAATCTTGTGAATGAAACGCTCTACGTCGACTGGTAAACAATCCGCAGCTGTCTTTAGAACATTATTCTCCATGTGTGCTGCACGTTTTACACCGGTGATGTCATGGCCAAGCCAGACATTTAATTTGTGGGAAACATTGTTTCTCCATCTTCGAGATCGTCCAAACAAGTTTATATTCGCATTTTCCTCGTAGAATGCTATAAATTCATCATTTAAATTATTTTCTGCGACGGTATCGCATAGGAGGTTTTCTACTGTGTCTGCAGTTTCACCTGGTTGTGCTTTCAATCGGAGAATTTTCACGCAAACGCCTTCAAGAAGCAAGAAGTATAGATCAAGAACAGGGAAGATATTTGTCTTGTCATGATTAGATCTATCAGAAATAACCGTAATCCAATGCCAATTGTACAGTTCCGTCGCAGTTCATCACGACAACGTCGAGCAAACATGTTAACAACAGGGCCGTCGCTTTTTGTACAGCCACAAGTGTACTTAAATTCAAAGCATTTGTAATTAGATATACAATCACTTGAACGAACATCTATGGCTCTCCTCGTTCGGAATGCAGGAGGACGGCGTAGGTTATCTTCAATCAGAAAGGTTCCCAACTATTAGTAATACACTGATAGTTATTAACTGCGAAGAAATACTCAGTTTAAATGATGCCCCTTGTGAAATGTCCAGCACGGTGAGACGATACAAATTATTACAAGTCCTCTAAAGCATTAAAGTCATGTCTCTGTGCCTCTGATTGATGCCTACGTACAGGCCAGAGCTGGCCTGCGATGCCTACGGAGCCTAAGTCTCGGAGACGATGGACGAACACTGCGATAACTGGAGGCCGTACACGACTAGATACACTGAAGAGAAATGTCTACCGTAGCTCAGTGTTCTGGTATTTAACGAGGTATCAACCAATCGCTATCCATGCACGTGATGCCCACGAGTTGGCAGCTGCGGCCCCTGGCGGACCTCAGTGTAGTTCGTACTACTGTTCCATTCAGCTACAGCTACGAATGTTTCGAGTGCGACTTATCGATTGTGGCGCGTTACTCTCCGGAGTAGTGAGTACCATCACCACTCTCCTGTACTAAATGAAAGGCCCCTGAGTCTTTCGCTGCAGACAGTTTAAGTTCGTGCTCATTTGGAAGAACTTGCCAAAAGAAGTCATTTAAATTGCTCGAAAATGCGGCGCTGGTATCTAACAACTTGTGCTTGATCGTTTTCAAATTATACTTTATGTCGTAGCTCCCTGCATGGGCAACAGAAAACTCACCTCCACATTTCGAGCAACGGACATCGTAGTCTGTTCGACCTCTCTTTATTACGAATGAATACCTGTTTTAAAAGTAAATAAATGATAATGTATGGGGATTTTTTGCTTAAATTTGATTTAATTAAAAACAGTTATGGCCTATATCACATTTTTATGACATTGGATTATGAATATCTTACTTACCTCTCCTGAAGTTCCGAATTGAAAATGCAGTGCCGTTTGGGCATAGCAAAATTGGTTACAGTGTAAATAAAGTGAATAAAGAACCAGTGAACAATGCTACACGTCTTACGATACTCACGCCAATGAGACAAACATGAAAGCTACGCAAATCCAGGTCAGTAATACCAATTTCGTAGCAAGTATTATTGAAAGTCCTGAACTTGAACGCGTCATCAAGTACATCGAGTCCGTATTCTACCGGGTGATCAAAAAGTCAGTATAAATTTGAAAACTTAAGAAACCACGAAATAATGTAGATAGAGAGATAAAATTGACACACATTCTTGGAATGACATGGGGTTTTATTAGAACAAAAAAAAATTGCTAGATGCGTGGAAGATCTCTTGCGCGCGTCGTTTGGTAATGATCGTGTGCTCAGTCGCCACTTTCGTCATGCTTGGCCTCCCAGGTCCCCAGACCTCAGTCCGTGCGATTATTGGCTTTGGGTTTACCTGAAGTCGCAAGTGTATCGTGATTGACCGACATCTCTAGGGATGCTGAAAGACAACATCCGACGCCAATGCCTCACCAAAACTCCGGACATGCTTTACAGTGCTGTTCACAACATTATTCCTCGACTACAGCTATTGTTGAGAAATGATTGTGGACATATTGAGCGTTTCCTGTAAAGAACATCATCTTTGCTTTGTCTTACTTTGTAATGCTAATTGTTGCTATTCTCATCAGATGAAGCGCCATCTGTCGGACATTTTGTGAACTTATGTATTTTTTTTGGTTCTAATAAAACCCCATATCATTCCAAGGATGTGTGTCAATTTGTACCTCTCTATTTACAATATTTCGTGATTTATTCAGTTTTCAAATTTATACTCATTTTTTGATCACGCGGTATAATACGGTATGTTAGATCAGGGAACCATACTGAAATAAAGTGTAGACATTTTTACAATACTAAACATATAGAAAGTTATACTATATTTTGAAACCTCACATGACCGAGAATTTGATGTGATTTCTAAAAACCGGAACGTTTAAGTGTCACGGCGGAACACAATGGGAACAAGGGGACTGGAGTCTAAAAATCAGATCTGTCCCGGCCAAATAGGGACGTCTCGTCACTTTATATTTTGTGTAGTTTCATATCATACGTGGCTGTTCCTCGTTATTCTTCATCGTTATTCGTTTCTTCATCAGATCTTGTTAGCAAGACACTTGGTTATTTCATTATTTCGAACCGTAACTTGTAAGCTTTCGTTTGATATGATTGGAACTGCATTCTTGTAGGTGTGATTTTTTGTAAGCAGAGTTTTAGATAAAAGTATATAAACAATTTCGGATTTGTTTTCTGCATTTTCACTTCGGAGAAATCGTAGTTCAAGGCTCTTCACGACAGATTGTTTTTGTTTAAGACCAACAGAATTTTATTTCTGTTTTTTCCTACTTTAGAATATTCGCAATGAACATCAGTTTAAGATTGTGTGTGTGTGAAATCTTATGGGACTTAACTGCTAAGGTCATTAGTCCCTAAGCTTATACACTACTTAACCTAAATTATCCTAATGACAAACACACACACACACATGCCCGAGGGAGGACTCGAACCTCCGCCGGGATCAGCCGCACAGTGCATGACTGCAGCGCCTAGACCGCTCGGCTAATACCGCGCGGCTCAGTTTAAGATTATTGGCATATCAATCTCTTCTAAGTGTTTTAGTACTTTATTTCCTAGCTTATTGATGGTTTTGTTGGATGTATGTCAGCCGGCCGGGGTGGCCGAGTGGTTCTAGTCGCTACAGTCTGGAGCCGCGCGACCGCTACGGTCGTAGGTTCGAATCCTGCCTCGGGCATGGGTGTGTGTGATGTCCTTAGGTTAGTTAGGTTTAAGTCGTTCTAAGTTCTAGGGGACTGATGACCTCAGAAGTTAAGTCCCATAGTGCTCAGAGCCATTTGAACCATTTTGGATGTATGTCAGATTTAAACGCGAAAGAATAGGATTTTAGATGATCAACTTGAAAAATGTGTCACATTTATAATCACCTCAATTATACAAAAACATTTACTTTGAAGGTGATTATAAAGTCATGCTTACCTTCTAAGTATGATAACCGAGCGAGGTGACGCACTGGTTAGCACACTGGACTCGCATTCGGGAGGACGACGGTTCAATCCTGCGTCCGGCTATCCTGATTTAGGTTTTCCGTGATTTCCCTAAATCACTCTAGGAAAATGCCGGGATGGTTCCTTTGAAAGGGCACGGCCGACTTCCTTCCTCGTCCCTCCCTAATCCGATGAGACCGATGACCTCGCTGTTTGGTCTCTTCCCCCAAACAACCCAATCAAGTATCAAAGTACTCTACCTGTAACAAATAGTGAGTGGATAACTATCAGTTCTCTGAAATATTGTCCGCAGCTCGTGGTCGTGCGGTAGCGTTCTCGCTTCCCACGCCTGGGTTCCCGGGTTCGATTCCCGGCGGGGTCAGGGATTTTCTCTGCCTCGTGATGACTGGGTGTTGTGTGATGTCCTTAGGTTAGTTAGGTTTAAGTAGTTCTAAGTTCTAGGGGACCGACAACCATAGATGTTAAGTCACATAGTGCTCAGAGCCATTTTAAATCTGAAATATTATAGTAAATGCAAATTTTAGGGTTTGCCCCACTTCCTGGAAAAATTTCTCCGGACGCCTGTGCCTCCTGTTCACTTAGTGTTAATTTTTCTTCCCGCGTGCTAAACAGTGCGCCGCGACTGTGTCTGGTTTTACGAGGCAGCTACTGTGTTTCCACACCAGCACCGGGGGCAGTACGTAAACCAGTACCAGGCAACGTGGCACGCGAATGCGCCAGCTGTTAACAACAGGTGAGCTGCGAGAGACGGCGAAGGAAGACGGGCAGAGGAGCGAGGACGAGGCAGCGGGCGGTAACGGCGGCGCAGAACGCCGGGGGAAATGGTTAGGGATGGGGAATTTCCTGCGGAAAGCGTCCCTATAAACACGGCGCTACGGCGGCCGCTCACGCGAAAGCGCCGTCCCGGCTGCGCTGCGCTTCGGCGTCGCGTGTGGCCGGCGAGTCGTTAGCGGGCGCCACGTGCCGCCATTGTGCTGCGCTGAGCTGAGCTGTGCTGCCCGGCGGTCCGCTACGGGGCGTCGTCGTGTTTTCTTAGGCGTAGGGCAGCCCGTCCAGTTACTGGGCGCCCATCGAACTCTCGCGTTGCCTGCGAGGCGGGGCGAGTCGCGGCAAATGAAATGCTCTTCCGGGCTGTTTGGAGATGACTTAACTATGTGTATCATACGCGGGCAGTCTGCGATATCGCTCTACTACAGCAACTCTCAACAGCGACGGGCCTGAGCTCTCCACGGATACTTGAGCTCGATGAGTAGAACTTGAGCCAAATGTAGCAGATAGTGTAAAGCACATACGAAGATTTTGTTTGACATGAAGACACAAGTCGTTTGTGCAGGGTGACCCATATAGGAATCCTTTACTTCAAAATTAAACCACATGAAAACAACGGTCGATAGAAGAAGGTAACAAATTGTGTATTTATATTGAAGGGTCTAAGAATCTTCTCCTTCTTCGTTTTTAGCCAGTAGATATCCACTCCTGGACAGAGGCCTGATCCGGAGATTTCTATGTCGATCTTTTCCGGTCGGTCTGGATTTCCCATGTGTCTTTGGTTATCGGCACTCCATCTCTTCAGAAAATACTGCACCAGTGCACCTCGGACACCACTGCACCAGTGGTTTGGTCCTTTTTAAGTTGTTCCTGGCCACGTGTCCAGCCCAACGCCATTTCAAACTCGCTATCCGCTCATTATTGCCATAGACTGCCATTCTTCTCCTTAACTCTTCGGTCCTGATCCTGTCTCTAAAATCAGGCATTGCTCTTTATATAGCTTCTTGACAGAGGCGGAGGCATTTTGCACCGCTTGTTGTTCAAATGGTTCAAATGGCTCTGAGCACTATGGGACTCAACTGCTGAGGTCATTAGTCCCCTAGAACTTAGAACTAGTTAAACCTAACTAACCTAAGGACATCACAAACATCCATGCCCGAGGCAGGATTCGAACCTGCGACCGTAGCGGTCTTGCGGTTCCAGACTGCAGCGCCTTTAACCGCACGGCCACTTCGGCCGGCGCACCGCTTGTTGTGTCTTTGTTTCGAGTCCGTACGTCGTTACTGGCGGGATGCATGTTTCCTAAAAATTACTTTTTAAATTTATAAGGGTAGTCGGTTTACGGGGAAGAGGATGATATTATGTGACAAGTGGAGATGGCTAAGACGTTATCCACGCTGATAACTTTCTGTCCCCAGGACAGACACTGGAATACTTCCTCCAGTGCCTAGGTGAATAATTTATGTGAGAGTGTATCTCCTTACTTGACGCCTATTCTCAAGAGAACCTTTCCAGTTATCCAGACTTTCTTCATTTTCACATGTAGAGTGGCACTCTCTAAAATATATTGATTAAGTTGTTATATCTGTAGCCAATGCGTGCTGTCTTCATTGCCCTCAATACCGCCCAGTTTTCGATCACTTCGAACGCTTTCTGGTAATCTGTAAAGGCCCTGTGAGGTGGGATGTTATCCTCCGTACATTTCTCCATCAGTGCACGTACTGTTTGAATATGTGTAAGCTTGCTACTCTCTTCTAGAATCTGACTTTAATAAAAGTGGCAAGATACTGTTAATCAGAACACAGGGAGAAGTTGTGATCTAAATGACAATAGATTTATTCATCCTTCACAACACAAGACAACCAAAATGACTAAAGAAACGTCACACAAACATTTTTATGTGACAAACGCTTTCACTAACGTGGTGTCTGTGGTGGACAAAGTGATCTTCTGGCCTGGCAGTCAACAAAGTGAGTGACTGTTACAAAACATTTTCGTGCAAACATCAGTCCAGTTTCCAAAGTGACATCGTCTCTTACTAAGTTTTCTCTTCTTCCACAGGATGACCACAGCATTTACGAAAAGACTATGTAACATCAGTATGATCTTACTGTAAAGTTGTTTTTGTAATGCCATTTAGCCTGAAGATGAGGTATAACCCTCGAAACATGTCGCTAAATAAATAAGTAATACAACAGTTTACAAAGTTTGTGACTGGTAGCGGTAATTTAAAAAACCTTTACCTCAAGAATAGTCTCAGGTCCTGTTCCCACATTCCCTTCACGGAATTCTCTCCAACTTCGACCACAAGGGTTTGGTTGTTTTGTGCATCCTTCCAGTTCATTACCTTCCAATCCTCTGTCGAGACCTTCGAGTTCTGAGACCATATTTTCTCAATCAGAGTCTCTGGAGAGGTGTCCTTAAGGAGTTTTGGCACCAAGATTAATATCTCTGGGGTCTGTAAGAGCTCAGCCGCTGTCTTTACCAGCAGCTTCACATCCTCCCATGATGATATTAGGGGCACATTTTCGTTAAGCCAGTCCACTGAACCTACTCAAAAATGGTTCAAATGGCTCTGAGCACTATGGGACTCAACTGCTGTGGTCATTAGTCCCCTAGAACTTAGAACTACTGAAACCTAACTAACCTAAGGACATCACACACGTCCATGCCCGAGGCAGGATTCGAACCTGCGACCGTAGCAGTCACACGGTTCCGGACTGCGCGCCTAGAACCGCGAGACCACCGCGGCCGGCACTGAACCTACTCCCTTACAGACAAAGATAAGAGCACCGTGATCCATATAGACACTCCTGAATTTGGGTCCTGGACCAGCATACGCTTATCCTGAAAAGTGGGAGTCTCAGATTCCTCCTTTGCTCTCTTACTGCCTGTCCACAGTGTAGAAGGGGTTTGTACACCTCCTTCGCCCTGGGACAGTCTTTTGTTGGAGGTTTTGGGCTCAAGCCCTTTTAGTTCCCTCCGCTTTTGTTTAGGAAGCCACTCTTTTCATTCCTTTAATTTTTGTTCTCCAACACGTTTCCTCCTCTGGGCACCAGATAACTCTTTGATCTTAATCTGGTCCAACTTCTTTGTAACCATTCCCACTTCTTCAACAGGTCTGTCTCCCTGTTCAGCTGAGGGGATGTTTTCCATCCGTTCCAGCCCCAATGTTTGGGTGTCTGAGGTCTCAACTTGCCCCTCAGTACTGCTATTTTCTTTCGTGTCCATTTTGGTCCCACAAGAGTTTGGAATCTATTCGGTCCACACCCAGAAACTGCATGCAATGCAAGGCTAATTACTCATGGAGGTCGCCCAGTATGCCTGAGGCTCCGTTCAAGACACATCTTTCATGCACCCCTCGGCACGGATCGCATCAACCTTGGGTTGGGTATTGAGGAGTTGAGAAAGGATGTGGGATGACAGGCCGTTGTGGGACACAGTCTGGTCCATTGGCGAAGACCTAACCTACTGTAGGTTCCCACAGCCGGCATAGCCCTCAGCTTGACGCAAACACACAAGCCTATCCACCTGCATGGACGGTGCTACTTCAAGGTGGTGTCCCCCATAGAGGTTGTGCCATATTAGTGCACTCGCCTCAGACGATAGGAGGTTTGGACTTAGATTACTAAATGGACAATTTTACTTGGTCACCCTGCGGTCAGTGAAAGTTGGCTGATTTCGGGCTGCAGCAGAATGTTTACCATCGTTGCCGACTAGCTACGTAACAGTATTGTGCGCAATAGCAGTAAGCAGTCACTGTGTGGTTAGTTATGATTATTGTGCGATACTGCACCTATAACCTATACACTGAGTCAATAGCAAGCCAGGCTATGAATCGGACACTCAAAGAAGCTACGAAACCCCTTGAAAACGTCCTCCACAAATGGGGACGGAGCGTTGGGTTTTAAAGTGACATCCATCCAATCGCGACATATTTCATTAATTGTGAAAGCGTAATAGGTCAACAATACGTTCCATGCATTCAACGTCTCTTGCACAGCTGTAAATAGGTACCAGAGCAACAAGGGAAGGAAACAGTGGTACCAGATACCCTGCTGTCGTTTCTGGTTTCGTTTACATGACCAACATATTTACTCGGATATTAGCCGCGTGAGACAAAATTGCCATTCATTAAACAGGAAAAAATAGTGTCCTTTTAGCAACTATATGTAAATTAACTGTGCATCAAAGAGTCACATCAGCTAGGCGAGAAATGATTATTAAGTGAAAAAACATGTATTGTGATACAATTTTCCCCAACCAATCTCACAGTTTAAACAATTTATGTCTCAACAACACCTGTGTGGTTTAAGCCTGTGTCATCCTTAAGTGTGGAACTGACTTGTTCTGAAATTAAAACTATGTCATGTTTAAACATTTACATTAGCACTAGGATAAGAAAATCTTCGTTTAAATAAATATCGCACCACTGAGCGCCCTCACGCCGTGCGCCCAGTACGCTACGGTGATGTATGAAAGCGCACCCATCCACGCTATGCCGATGTTGGTGGGTGGAGCCGCAGCTCGGCTGCTCCCTAGCGCCGGCCGTATAGGCAACATGCCTTGTCCCCTCTCGCAGCCGCCCGCAGCAGACAGTTTGGTATAAAAGGTGGACAATGCTTGGTGGTCATATTTCAATACAACAATACTTTCAATGAAACGTAAAGGCATGTTTTTTTATAGAAAACTATGCATGGGATGCGAATGATAACGCATATTGTAACAATAATAGTGTATACAACAGTGTAGGAATCAAAGAAAATGAATGACTAGAGTTTAAAAAACTAGATTTATTTGTTCTATCTTTTTTCCTTAAAAATAATTTTTATGTTTCAGATAATATGCTAGCAACAAAATATATTTATCTATTTATTTAACCTGATCCAATAGGGTCCTCAGCCCCTCTCTTACATCAGACCTGGGTTTCACACATGTAGTACGTTTTGTACATCATAGTTCTCTAAGAACTGTTTTAATATAACAATTATTATTAAAACGATCCGAGTGTCTAAAGTCAAAATGTAAGTAAATAATATTCATTACGAACCAATAAAATTAATACTGTAGACATGTTGCCACTAATAAGTAATGATAATAGTAGTAATAATAATAATATTAATAATAACAGTAATAACAATAATATTCGTGGCAGATATGAAAAGAATTTATGGGTGCACGAAAAATGTTTTCTGATATCGCGAATTCTACCGAAAGGAAATTTAAAGAGACTGCAACAGCCAAGAATACTGGGAAATGAGTATGATGTGATTGGAAAGAGGGATGTACAGGGTAATAAGTGCGTACAGGCCAATAGTAATCATTATCATTGCTTTAGTAGATGTGTCATCAACTGTATTCTGAAGCTGGAGAAGGTATTCAGTTTTCTAGTATTATGTAGGAGGTTTTTCCAGAGTCGTGTTCCTGCTACTGAGAAGAACTTGGAGAACGTGGCAGACCGTAGGAGTGGTACATAAAGGATTTTCTTCTGATCAGAATGATTGTTATACAGCAGCGTTCAAATCGAGCAGAGATATGAAAGAGAGTTCGTGTTGATCAGTCAACAGACAAAACAAAAGGTGTAGAAATCTCCAAGCTTGCCTGCACGCAGCCAGGGTAGCTAGGCATGTGATAGTGAAACATGATCGAAGATTCCAACACCGTGGATATAACGAACACAGTTCCAGGAGCCGTGAGCTTTCCGAAGAAGGCCTTTCAGGATAACATCGCTGTAATCAATAATTGGCAGTATGAATGTTTGTACAAATGTCTTTTTCAGGTCTAGAGGGAAGAGCTTTGTACTTTTTTGTAGGGCATGGAGAGGCGCTGAGGCTTCTTGCACATTGCAGTTACGCGCTCAGTCCAATTTAGATGTTCATCTTGTGGTGTCACCGCCAGACACCACACTTGCTAGGTGGTAGCCTTTAAATCGGCCGCGGTCCATTAGTATACGTCGGACCCGCGTGTCGCCACTGTCAGTGATTGCAGACCGAGCGCCACCACACGGCAGGTCTAGAGAGACTTACTAGCACTCGCCCCAGTTGTACAGCCGACGTTGCTAGGAATGGTTCACTGACAATTACGCTCTCATTTGCCGAGACGATAGGTAGCATAGCCTTCAGCTACGTCATTTGCTACGACCTAGCAAGGCGCCATTACCAGTTTATATTCAGTGGTGGTGGTGGTGGTGGTGGTTAGTGTTTAACGTCCCGTCGACAACGAGGTCATTAGAGACGGAGCGCAAGCTCGGGTTAGGGAAGGATTGAGAAGGAAATCGGCCGTGCCCTTTCAAAGGAACCATCCCGGCATTTGCCTCAAATGATTTAGGGAAATCACGGAAAACCTAAATCAGGATGGCCGGAGACGGGATTGAACCGTCGTCCTCCCGAATGCGAGTCCAGTGTGCTAACCACTGCGCCACCTCGCTCGGTTTTATATTCAGTGTAATAATTTCTAAACAAGAGCGATGTTCTCCAATTGTGGATTAAAGTTAAGTATTCCAAGAACTACGTTCTTTTCTTTATAGGATAATTACTTTACCTTGTTCCAGACCTCACGCCAATCTGCGTGAGCTTAACGCGTACCTTTCGGCTACCTCCGAGTGGCTTGGCTGTCTTGCTACGCCACTACACATCTATTATTACTCCTAGACTCTTTGCTGAGGGATAGAAGTTGACATTTGTCTCATTTAGGGTTGAAGACGGGAGGGATTCCGGCTAACGAGCCTAAAATAACCAACCAGTACCGCTTGGGTTTGTCCCACACGTTGGAAAACTTCATACTTTTTACTCTTCAATAGCATGTTTCAACACAAGTAGGACTAGTTCATACATTTTACGCAGAGAAACAAGATACAAGCACCTTATATACAATATTTACAAAATAACAACGTAGAGAAAGAAATACACTCCTGGAAATGGAAAAAAGAACACATTGACACCGGTGTGTCAGACCCACCATACTTGCTCCGGACACTGCGAGAGGGCTGTACAAGCAATGATCACACGCACGGCACAGCGGACACACCAGGAACCGCGGTGTTGGCCGTCGAATGGCGCTAGCTGCGCAGCATTTGTGCACCGCCGCCGTCAGTGTCAGCCAGTTTGCCGTGGCATACGGAGCTCCATCGCAGCCTTTAACACTGGTAGCATGCCGCGACAGCGTGGACGTGAACCGTATGTGCAGTTGACGGACTTTGAGCGAGGGCGTATAGTGGGCATGCGGGAGGCCGGGTGGACGTACCGCCGGATTGCTCAACACGTGGGGCGTGAGGTCTCCACGTACATCGATGTTGTCGCCAGTGGTCGGCGGAAGGTGCACGTGCCCGTCGACCTGGGACCGGACCGCTGCGACGCACGGATGCACGCCAAGACCGTAGGATCCTACGCAGTGCCGTAGGGGACCGCACCGCCACTTCCCAGCAAATTAGGGACACTGTTGCTCCTGGGGTATCGGCGAGGACCATTCGCAACCGTCTCCATGAAGCTGGGCTACGGTCCCGCACACCGTTAGGCCGTCTTCCGCTCACGCCCCAACATCGTGCAGCCCGCCTCCAGTGGTGTCGCGACAGGCGTGAATGGAGGGACGAATGGAGACGTGTCGTCTTCAGCGATGAGAGTCGCTTCTGCCTTGGTGACAATGATGGTCGTACGCGTGTTTGGCGCCGTGCAGGTGAGCGCCACAATCAGGACTGCATACGACCGAGGCACACAGAGCCAACACCCGGCATCATGGTGTGGGGAGCGATCTCCTACACTGGCCGTACACCACTGGTGATCGTCGAGGGGACACTGAATAGTGCACGGTACATCCAAACCGTCATCGAACCCATCGTTCTACCATTCCTAGACCGGCAAGGGAACTTGCTGTTCCAACAGGACAATGCACGTCCGCATGTATCCCGTGCCACCCAACGTGCTCTAGAAGGTGTAAGTCAACTACCCTGGCCAGCAAGATCTCCGGATCTGTCCCCCATTGAGCATGTTTGGGACTGGATGAAGCGTCGTCTCACGCGGTCCGCACGTCCAGCACGAACGCTGGTCCAACTGAGGCGCCAGGTGGAAATGGCATGGCAAGCCGTTCCACAGGACTACATCCAGCATCTCTACGATCGTCTCCATGGGAGAATAGCAGCCTGCATTGCTGCGAAAGGTGGATATACACTGTACTAGTGCCGACATTGTGCATGCTCTGTTGCCTGTGTCTATGTGCCTGTGGTTCTGTCAGTGTGATCATGTGATGTATCTGACCCCAGGAATGTGTCAATAAAGTTTCCCCTTCCTGGGACAATGAATTCACGGTGTTCTTATTTCAATTTCCAGGAGTGTATGTTCAAAATATGTCTCATTAATTCACGCCTTTATACAGGGTGAATCACTAAAACTTACACCGCAAATATTGTTGAAATGGGAAGTGCTATTGATGTGGAGTGGTAGTCAGAGGCTCGTATTGTTAGCTAATCAACAGAATAATACTTAGAAAGTCTATTTTTTGCATAAACATACTTTTTTTAAGAATGGAACAATGCCTATTGACATTAAAAAAGTAAACGTAGGGTGAATTAGGATATCAGTGGTGTCTGTTGCAGGGTTCTAGTGCGAATCGTTTACGAGATATCGTATTTTGAAAACCTCCCACACCGACACTTGTACAGTACTCATGGTACCACGAACCAAAAAACAACAAAAGTGCTTACACTGGTTAAGTGGATTCTGACCCGTAACGAGACAACTGACCGTCACAGGTTGTGTTCAAAATGTCCACCGGCGGCGGTAGTACACGCTCCCAGTCCGATATGTAAGGACTGCTGCACACGTGCAGCATTTCAGCGGAGATGTCCGAGCAGGCTGCAGTAATACGTCGTTGCGTATTATTGGGCGTATTTGGTATGTCCTTGTAGTCAGTGTCTTTCAGCTTTCTCCACAGGAAAAAAGTCTACAGGAGTCAAATCTAGGGAACGAGCCAGTCAAGGTTCACGTTCCCTGCTTCCAATCCTACGATTTGGAAACAATTCGTGAAGACATGCTGTAGTAGTTCGTGCACTATGGGATGGACAGCCATCGTGTTGGTAGCACAGGTTGCTCAAAGTCTGCGGATGATTGGTGGAAGATGGTTTGTTAGGAGGCTGTTATACTAGAGCGTGTTCAGTGTTTCCATCTACGAAAAACGGGTCTACGAGCTGCTGGTTCACTAGCCCACACCTCACGTTTACATACCATCTAAGCTGCCGTTCCACCTGAGGAAGCCCACGCGGACTATCAACAAACAGAGCAATAGTGCATGTTTCGCCGGTTTACCTGGCCTTGATTGGTAAATGTGGCTTCTTCACTAAATAAGATACGTGATACATCTGGAGTATCCTGTCTTAGTGCCCATGTACAGAAGTTAATATGATTCTCATAATCGTTTCGATGGAGCTGTTGATGAAGAGAGAGATGTGATAGGGATGGGGCCTCTGTCGATAGAGAATTCGTGGGACACTTGCCTGACTCATTCCTGTTCCTCGTGTGACTGTGCGGGAGTTAACGAGGGGATCAGCTGCAACAGCAGCAAGAACATTAATTTTTCCTCTTCTATCGTCACTTGGTTACTTCTCTTACGTTGTCTAGGTGGCCCACTACCACTTTCACGTAACCAGCTGAAGAGACTGATAAGAGATTGCCGAGATGGGTGACGTCCATTGGGATATCTTGCCGCATACACCGTACAAGAACGAATTGCACTCTTTCTACACTCTTTATACGCCACGAGCATGTCGACTTCTTCGGCGTTAGTTAAGACCATCGTCTGCTAACGACGAACTGCTTGCACAGAATGTCGAATCAAAATACTTTTCAGCTGTGTAAACTTCCAATTGTTATTTTACTTTTGCAACCAGTTTCGGGGCTACATTACGCCATCTTCAAGTCTCCTGACCGAAGTGAAGAAGGAGGTTTCCCACCTCTGGTCTAGTCAAAACAGTCTAGTTTTACCAGGCATCGCGAGCGCTATTGCTCGCGGACCGGAAGTTGATATGGCGCCAGCACCGGAAGTTGCTGTTAGATAAGGAAGTGCTATATAAGTAATGTATCTGGAAGGACGGCGTTAGTCATCGAGCAGCCCCACTTTTAGCAGCACTGAACGACTTACAGAGAAGCCGCCTTATTATAGGAGGTGAAGGCGTTCCCGCCTGACAGCGTATAAATCTGAAGATAAGACTGCCATTAGTACGAAGAACAGTATAGCTGCGCAAGTGATTTTGCATGGCCCTTCAGTGTTTTGTGGATGTGTACTGCATTTTACGCTTACTAACGCAGACACTAGTGGACATTGTAATGGTTGAGTTGCTGTAGCTGTAGTACGTGGGGGTAGAGTAGAGACTGTATCAGGCCTGGAGACTTTCAACAGTCAAGAAATTATTGCTTATCGGACATTCCAGATTTGTGAGGTGTACAACAGAGATAGGGGGACATCTTATTATACACTACTGGCCATTAAAATTGCTACACCACGAAGATGACGTACTACAGACGCGAAATTTAACCGACAGGAAGAAGATGCTGTGATATGCAAATGATTAGCTTTTCAGAGCATTCACACAAGGTTGGCGCCAGTGGCGACAACTACAACGTGCTGAGGTGAGGAAAGTTTCCAACCGATTTCTCATATACAAACAACAGTTGACCGCCGTTACCTGGTGAAACGTTGTTGCCATGCCTCGTGTAAGGAGGAGAAACGCGTACCGTCACGTTTCCGACTTTGATAAAGGTCGGATTGTAGCCTATAGCGATTGCGGTTTATCGTATCGCGACATTGCTGCTCGCGTTGGTCGAGATCCAATGACTTTTAGCAGAATATGGAATGTGTGGGTTCAGGAGGGTAATACGGAACGCCGTGCTGGATCCCAATGGCCACGTATCTCTAGCAGTCGGGATGACAGGCATCTTATCCGCATGGCTGTATCGGATCGTGCAGCCACGTATCGATCCCTGAGTCAACACATGGGAACGTTTGCAAGACAACAACCATCTGCACGAACAGTTCGACGACGTATGCAGCAGCATGGACTATCGCTCGGAGACCATGGCTGCGGTTACCCTTGACGCTGCATCACGGACAGTAGCGCCTGCGATAGTGTACTCAACGACGAACCTGGGAGCACGAATGGCAAAATATTTTTTCGGATGAATCCAGGTTCTGTTTACAGCATCATGATGGTCGCATCCGTGTTTGGCGACATCGCGGTGAATGCACATTGGAAGCATGTATTCGTCATCGCCATACTGGCGTATCACCCGGCGTGATGGTATGGGGTGCCACTGGTTACACGTCTCGGTCACCTCTTGTTCGCACTGACGGCACTTTGAACAGTGGACGTTACATTTCAGATATGTTACGACCCGTGGCTCTACCCTCCATTCGATCCCTGCGAAACCCTACATTTCAGCAGGATAATGCACGACTGCATGTTGCAGGTCCTGTACGGCCCTTTCTGGATACAGAAAATGTTCGACTGCTGCCCTGGCCAGCACATTCTTCAGATCTCTCACCAATTGAAAACGTCTGGTCAATGGTGTCTGAGCAACTGGCTCGTCACAATCCGTGCCACTACTCTTGATGAAGTGTGGTATCGTGTTGAAGCTGCATGGGCAGCTGTACCAGTACACGCCATCGAAGCTCCGTTTGACTCAATGCCCAGGCGTATCAAGGCCATTATTACGGCCAGAGGTGGTTGTTCTGGGTACTGATTTCTCAGGACCTATGCACGCAAATTGCGTGAAAATACAATCACATGTCACTTCTAGTATAATATATTTGTCCAATTAATACCCCTTTATCATCTGCATTTCTTCTTCGTGTAGCAATTTTAATGGCCGGTAGTGTATGTCTACAATGCCTTTGGTTCTTAGGACGAGGAATCATTGCAGAATAAATGAGTCAGAGTCTGTGTCTGTATGGGTTCAAGGAACTCTTAACTGCGGCAACATTAAAGTTGTTGGTGATGTCACACATTATTGCAGAAATTGAAATAAAATGACTGGTATCCGTAGATTTTTGACACAACGATCCCTTCAGTAATAGCGTGCCGGATACCAGTCAGTGAATTGTGGCCCCCATTTTTCCTGGACTAGAGCTGGAAATCTTACTACATGTCGGTCAGGGGCCTGAAGATGGCGTAATGTAGCGCCGATACTGGGTGCTCAAATAAAATAACAGCTGGAAATTCAGACATCTGGAAGGTGTTTTGATTCGACATTCTATATTGAACAGCCGAGGTCCCACAACCATCTATATAAGGTTGGACGTACAGAAACTTACTGCATGTACTATCACACAGTAACTGACTAGCAAGTCGCAGTGCACTCAAGGAAAAAACAGGCACACTGGCAGCAAAGATAACAACTTCGTACCTAGCAACTAAGCAGGTTGAGCGGCACAAACAAGTGTCGGTGTGAAAACTTTGCACAATACGATATCTCGTAAACGACTCGCACTAGAATCCTGCAACAAACACTATTGACTTTCTAATTTACCCTACTTCTAGTTTGTTAATGTCAACAGGCATTGTTACATTTAAAACAGTGTATTTTTGCACAAAAAATACACTTTTTAAATATTATTACAGGACTCATCACGGCGCTGGAAGTCCCCTACAGAAATATTGAGCCATGCTGTCTCTGTAGCCTTGTAGAATTTGTGGCGGTTCTTTTTACGTACGTGTTTGTCACAAGGGCTTAAGTCGTATTACTGTTCGTTTTTGGGGCATCACCTGCGGCCAGCTTTGCGAAAGAAACGGCGACACTTTCTGCGCAACCCACCCATCATTTTACACGACAATGCGCGGGCTGTGGCTGCTTTGTTCGGTCGATGGGACTGGGAAGTACTGTACCATCCACCATACTCCCCGGACTTAAGTCCTTGCGACTTTGATTTGAGTCCGAAGATGAAGGACCCACTTCGTGGCATTCACTTCAGAACGGTTCCAGAGATTCAACAGGCAGTAGACCGCTCCAGCCGGCCATTGTGGCCGAGCGGTTCTAGGCGCTTCAGTCTGGAATCACGCGACCACTACGGTCGCAGATTCGAATCCTGCCTCGGGCATGGATGTGTGTGATGTCCTTAGGTTAGTTAGGTTTAAGTAGTTCTAAGTTCTAGGGTACTGATTACCTCCGATGTTAAGTCCCATAGTGCTCAGAGCCAGCCAGACCGCTCCATTCGCACCATCAACAGAACAGGCTCTGCTAACGGTATACTACGCCTTCCACATCGCTGGCAACGGGTTCTACACAACGCTGGTGACTACTCTGAAGGACAGTAACAAGCGAAAACATATAACTCTTTTGTATCGGTTGTGAATAAATAGTTGCCACTATGTAAGTTCCAACCCTCATATATACATGCACAGTGAGAAGAATGTCATACTATTTCACGTTCACACAAATTTTCACTATATATACAACACTCACATTCGTGTATACACTACTGACTCAACTGAGTACTGTGGGTATGACAGAGTTCTGATCTCGTAAGTGTTAATGACTTACTTATAGTCATGTTGTGCCAGACCGTTTCTCACTTGCGATACAGTGTAAGCCTCATATCTTCGTAATTGAATACTGTCTTCGCCCACCATATGTGAAGAGGGAGGAAAGCACCGCCAACACCACCACACAGACACTAAAATGATCCTCAACCGTGAGAGCCATTGAGCATGCACGCTGCACAACCTTAGGTCATCTAACGAGGACACCTGTGTCTGTACAGTTAGTGTACATTTTTGAATGGAGATCTAAAGCTCCTCAGTCGTTGACCCATTTGTTTCACATTCCATCAACCTTCATGTTAGTCGACTTCATGCTATAAGCATCATCAGCTGCATACCCAATTAAGTCGAATGCATCTGGATGGCACGTTATTACCTTGTACGTGTGGCATCGTCCAGAGATCGTGGTGCCACACCAAAGTCGGCAACGCAAATCAGTACCTTAGACATTAGCGAGGGCTCATTGCAATCAGCAACAACCAGTGGGAGACACTCCAGAAGACTATGACTCCCTTTCAGCACAGCAGACCCGTCACACTGAGGTAAATATAGTGCCGAGCATGGAAGAGTTAAGCCCTATTTGTGACCTCATCTGAAGCAATTTCATCATCGTGTAGGACCAACGAATGATAGAGAGTCTGAGATGAACTTTTACTTCGGTAAACGTTGAAAATTTTACCTCAAGATTCAAAATGGTTCAAATGGCTCTGAGCACTATGGGACTCAACTGCTGAGGTCATTAGTCCCCTAGAACTTAGAACTAGTTAAACCTACCTAACCTAAGGACATCACAAACATCCATGCCCGAGGCAGGATTCGAACCTGCGACCGTAGCGGTCTTGCGGTTCCAGACTGCAGCGCCTTTAACCGCACGGCCACTTCGGCCGGCTTACCTCAAGAGAACAGTTTGTTAATTAGCGCATCAAGTGTAGCTTTGCTAGTCAGTGACATTTGTAAATTTTCCACTTCTTCTGTGGCAAAGAAGTGCGTAAAAGTTATGTAAATATTTTACTCATTTGTAATAAAGTGAAATAATATTTCATCATGTACAGTTCCTATGTGCCACCTCAACGAGTAATCAAAGAACCTACAGCTATGGCAGATAAAAGTTGTTTTTTTTTGCTCACAACAATATGAATTGCAAACCTTCATACAATAGATGCATCTGTCTGTATCCAAATAAAGCAATTTTGTGTCAGCAAAATGAATTTTTGCGAACTCATAATGCAACTGATATATGGGAGGTTGAGAGGGGTCTAGTTGAACTCTACCGAACTCTTCACCATCTCAAGAGTGACGATTTCTTTATTGAAGATTGGTGTCCACTTAAAATTTGAGCTGGCGATATATTGTCCTGCGCCATAACGTCACTGCCAGTGGGTAACTAAGTGAATTTTTTTGTGGTCGCTAATATTTTCCATAGTTTCACCGAAAATTGTATTATTCCCAAGTTTATAAAAATCTTTCTCAAATTAACAGTTCACAGAAATCCCTCTTTACAGTGTTTACATCAGTGTATTCTTCCAATCAGGGGGAAAATGGCGCAAGTGAGTCCATCGAGCTTCAAACCAACTTGAGACATTACTGGGGATTTCGACAATGTATGTTGTATCTTTTTTCGACTGTATCCAGTTTCAGTGCCAACTTGAGACATTGATGGAGGTTTAGACAATGCATGATGTGCCTTCTTTCCTTCCAGCTATGTCAGCAGCTTGTGCGAATCATGAAAATTATTAGGATACGCTAAATCTACCTCTGAAACGAATCCCGTTTCGGAATTTACTGCCACAGACGAGAATTATCCAATACGGCGATTTCTTTATCAGACAGCCATCGAATAGATAGAGACTGTTGCTCCTGGCATGTCCGTACAATCTGTTTATATCCAGGTGCATGATGTACTTGAATCAGCGGATGTTTCATTGAACTGTCCACGTATTCATGGGTTATTTGCTTGCCATGCGTGTGGACACTTCGGCAAATCCCTGTGTGTCACTCGTCCCCCCCCCCCTCCAAAAAAAGAAAAAAGTTGCCAACATTAGTGAGTTTGAGAACGGCGTGCCATGAAATCCCTGGCTTAGTATGGTAGAATACCAGGCATACACTCCAGACTCGTTCGAAAACGTCTGTAAGTAAGTGCACATCTGAGTCCATATAAAGCATTGAGCTGAAGTGGTAAGGGAGGAGGAGGTTCTCAGCAGAATCGGCGAGGAAAGGAATATAAGGAAAACGAGAAGAAGGGACAGGGTGATAGGACACCTGTTAACTTCCTTGATACTGGAGGGAACTGTATACGGTACAAACTGTACAGGAAGACAGAGTTAGGAATACCTACAGCAAATAATTGAGGACGTAGATTGCAAGTGTTACTCTGAGATGAAAAGGTTGGCACAGAAGAGGAATTCGTGGTAGGCCACATCAAACCAATCAGAAGACTGATGACTCTAAAAAAATCCTTCTACATTAGAGGTGTTAAACTCTTGCCAAACACTCATCATGTGCTCCTACTTTGCATGCAATATGGCAGTGGCTCTAAGTTTGCTGGAGATTGCAGTTAGGCTGGTCGATGTGGTTTCGTTGAATTTCTCCTCTGAATCCAGATACATGTAAGGGTAGACCCCTTCCTTTGTTATGAGCAGAAACGTATCGTTATCAGGAAATGCAGCTGAAGTGAGTTGTAAATCCTCCTTATGCACGGATTCAGCAAGTTGCTATAGTGGTACCTGCATGAATGTCACTGAGTCCGGGAAGCGTAACGTAATTTTCTTGATGGTTCTCTTTGGAAATGAAACATATTATTCTGTGCTATCAGGCAGGACAATTAACCTGATCATTGCTCAGACCAAAATCAGCCAAGGGCTTAATTAGGAAGTGAGAATCATACCCATTTAAATCGTTGGTGAAAATGGGAATTGGTGATTCAAGTTGTAGTAATTGTGTTTCACTTTTATTAACTAATGGCTGCCCACAAACATAACAATCAATTTCTTTCTTGTTCAGTGATTATCTTCCCGCATGTAAATCATAGGAGTGTTGGTGCGATAAATCACTTCACCTCTCCTTGCAAGATCTTCAGGCTAAGAGAGCAACCATCTCGCTTGATCTTCCCCAATAAACAAATGAATATGATTATGAGATGAGATGTATCCACAAGCAACTTGATAACCTGCCACAAAAGGTATGTGTCATTCTGTAAGATTAGTATGTGAGGCAGTAGGTTCATCCTCACAGCTTCCCGAAGGAGTGAGAAGACATTCAAAGTCAGCTTGTGCAGCAAAGGGCACTCGCTCTTTGTAAAGAAAATTCTTAAACTTTAATAAATTATTTTCCGCTCTAGACATTTCTATATGGACAGAGTCCTGTGTACAGCAGTCCAGCAGATGTTGCGTTTCTCGCTTGCTTGTAATAAATTAGTTCAGGCATCTAGGATAAAAAATTCCGATTACCACCATTTTCACTCATTTGGATAGAAAGAAAGTGGGGCATGTTTTTGAAATCAGCCGTAGTGTTGTTTCTCACTTAGGGAGTTTCACAACAGATTTGCATGTTCATGACACTGAACAGTGAAAACAGAAATGTGAGGGGATTCAATGACTGTATGGATAGCAGCACCATCATCCATCTTTCACATTTCCGTCTCTCATATTTACCAATGGTCTGAAGCTACATAGGAAAATAAATATCATCTTGTTTATAGTACCCACGAAAATCCACTTGGTACTGGCTTGTACATTGTGCATTTCTTTTAAATTATTTTCGCGAGCCAGATGTGAACATGCAAAACAAATTTTTTTTTGGAAATTAATAAATCCTGTTTTCTAACTGCATCCTCTGAAAGGATGATGTAAGAGGATCCCCATACATATTGGATCAAACACATGCGCATAAACATCGAAGTGCTGGACTCTACTAAGATCCAGGATCTCCTTGTCGAAATTCAGAATATTGGGCCGGCATTGGCTTCAGAGTAAAGGTCTCAGACCACTCAGAATTGAGGTGTTGCACAATATCACGCCATTGTCATCCCACTTATGTGTGATGGTGTTTTTGGAGACACCCTTCTTAGATGGAAGAGTGAACTCACAGTACAGAGTACTGCTATACTTAATGACAGGATACTATGGTATGTTTAAAACCTTTAAAGTTCTCTTTCCATAACAGGTTTAGGAAAAAGGCAGCAGCATGATACGTGACTGTGTTACAGATGTACGCAAAGGATACCATATTCCCAACTGCACCTCAAAACAATGAGTGTGGCAGTTCTGCTGACAAATTTGATCGCCTTCATCCACGCTATCAGAATGTGTGGAGAGGCTGCTGCTGGCCAATAGAACATCATCACTCTTACAAAGATCCCATCCAGATAGTTCTGATGTCGGCGACAGTGCTGTTGATCATGGCAGTTCGTGTGTCATTGACGGTGGTGACACAGACGTCCATGGTTCTCGCGCTTGCAAGGACCCGTGTTTTGGCCCCGCAGACACTGCCAGTCGCAGTACACCATGTGGATAATCCGTCGCATCCACTGGTGCTGTGGGTGTGGATGGACGCAATCGATGTTGTCTATGGAGCAAGTGATGTCGTCGGCCAAAGTGGCTCAGGGCAGATGAAATAAAAAAAACATGAGAGTTCGTTTTAAATCATTTACTTGTATTAGCCACCCAATATAATAGTATTTTGGATCAACTAATGCACACAAAAAATTGTCTTCTTATTCTCTAGCCTAGGATGTACAGTGGTGGACACCGTTGTGTCACAAGATTTCTAAGAGATGATTTTTTGTGAGCATCATTATCTGTAACCAGTTGTCAATTCCTTTCATTCTTTTCAGTATGATTAAATCTTTGTAATGATGTCACCATATCTTCGAAAGTCAGACCATTATTATTCCAGTTTACTCTATGAAAGTTTGGACGTATCGCACTTTTGCACGTTTTGATGCATTTAAATCTCTGAAAGGATTTCTTGAAGCAACTATCGTAAAAAATGTGGTAACACATCCATCATTCCTGAAGACGATGAAGACAAGTTTACGTAATCGTATCATGATTTATTCTCCACGAAAGTCAATGAGACTATCGTTTTCCACCACAGTCTCCAACTGAACATGCGCTAAGGTAGCAATAAATGGGAGGCAAATGACTTTGCTTAGCATTACACTTTTATATTATGGGCTGACGTTGGGAAAGAATCCAAAGAGTGATTGAAAAATTCATTTATTGCAGTATTGCACTCTAATTGAAATGTGCTAACCAGTAGCATATCCGCTGAATGACCTAACTTATAAAATTTATTCTGATCCTTCTACATAATTTGATCCCTTGAGAAACCTAGTAGCGAACCTGTTTAATTTTTCTGTGGAGAGTCTATTACTTTATTAGTTATTCTTATTCTGTTTTAATTTTTGCCAGTTCTGGCAATAGCTGCCGCACCATGGCTAAAGAGCTAATTGCTGGAAGTCCCGTCAGAGCTCAAGTTATGAAGTGAACAATTTGAGTCGATGTGTAGGTAGTTGTAGTTCGCTGGGCATCTAGGCATTTAAATGTTTTTCTTCTGATGCTCTTTAATCTGCTGCCTTGGGCGCTGATGACCTCGGTGTTTAGCGCCCGTAAACCTCAAACACACACACGCTAATCTGCTGCCAGTGACAAGTGAATGAATTTTTTAAGCATCCTGATGAGACCTCCTTCCTATTTGTCAGTGGTTGATTAGTTCCTTCCATAACTTCAGTGAAATTTAACCCTGCAGAAAATTTATGATTTTCACACTTTGCTTTATCTGCTACCAGTGCGACGATATGCTTGCCAATACTGATATCCCTTTCGGAACAGGTCTCCTTAACTCTAACAGCTGAAGTTATTTGCTGCATAGATGATATAGTGTTGTCAGCCGTTCTTGTCTGAAATATTGATTCCCTTGTCACCATGCATTTGATATTTATCAAGCTTGGCTCTCAGCCTGAAGTAGTTATACACGGAAAAGTGAAGAATAGGCACTTTTTCGAGAATACCACTATCTTTGCTGACGTAGGAAGGACATACATATCATGCTACGCCATTGTTTGAGAATTGAGCGTCTTATTATATAGTTGCGTCCATCCAACTGTTGTGCCATGATTGGAAACTGAGCCCTTTAACAAAGGCCTTATTCTACAGTCACCTTATGACATGTTCTATGAGAGATACATCCAGTTCACTGCTTCACTGTAATTATTCTGAGTAAAATCTACCTGCTGTTTCACTACTTCTGCTGTCTTTTTAAGACGTAAGTTCTAGGTTTGCTGCCTGCACTTTGGAAACTGCAAATATCGCTGGTGACCAGGTTTTATTGTATTTCTGCCTGCAGGGGTAAAACATGCTTGCATCTACTAAGTGGAATTTCGTGTTGCTGACAGCATGTCATCTACACGTAGCTGACAAGTTTAGACAGGTTAGTACTGGAACAGCATGGCTAAATAGTTTCTGCCTGCATGGGAAAAATATATTTATGTCGTCTAAGTGGGTTTCTAGAAACAGGTAGCAGATTTAGACCTCCCAGGGAAAACACTTTCCTCTGAACATTGAATACAGTGAGCCTGGACCTATCTGAGGTCTCAGAATAAGTGGAGGTATGGGGATGCACTAGCACTCAGTGTGGTATGAGCTGAGTAGTAGTCAGTGAGACAGCGCAGCGTGGTGTGGTAGGGGAAGTCGGAGCAGTCTAGCAGTGGGGACGCGGTGGCCATCGCACTCCGATCTTGGGGCGACACAGGAGCTGTAATTGCGTCTGCGAGTACTGATCAGTAACACGCGCAACAACAGTGTGCAGACAGTGGAGTGGGTGACTTGCTGTGGGCGGCGGCGAGTGATGATAAGGTGTGCTGCCTATACAGCCGGCGCCAGAACACAAGCAAAGTGCAGTTTGGCACTCCAATATTGGCTTGGCGCAGGTGGGTGCTCTTTGAATACATCACTGTAGCGAACCTGGCACATGGCGTCAGCGCCCTCCCCAATGTGCTATTTGTTTGGATAGTGACATAAACATTGCTGTTCTAGTCCTACCATAAATGTTTAAATAGCACAAAGTTTTAAACTAAGAACAAGTCAGCTCCAGACTTAGGGTGTCTGATAGATAAACTGTGGAACTAGGATGGTAGCAAATTGCTTAAACTGTGATGTCAGAGAGATGGGGGGAAATTGTTTAACCATAGGCTAGCAACATTTTAAACTTAAGACAAGCTGTATGTGCCATTAGGGGAAATCCTAGTGGCTATCTTGGATCGACATCTTGAATTGTACACTTACTACAAGTGATTTGGCAACGATTCAGACTGTGATTACATTTAAGTCATAAATTGTGATGTCACATGTTTGTGCTCGTATTTACAGGACAGCCATCTTGGATCGCAATCTTCAATTGTGACACACAGAGCTGTACTCGTATACTCAGGTCAGCTATCTTGGCTTGTTTGAATTTGACATCAACAGGACAATTCTCTATCTCGGATCTCCCACCCACTTACATTTGGGACAACAGGGCTCTGAGCTGTGATGTTACAGGCGTGGGGTAAAGCTCTCTAGCACATTTGGTCTATTTTGAATTTCCCACCAAATTTTAAATTTCCCGTCATTTTATACATAATGTAACTGGCCTACGACATTAGAAGGGTTGGAGAGGGGAAGGATGCAATTGTGGCAACAATTCGTGACGTTATCATTGACTTTATAGGAATAGGGGAGGTGGGACGGGGTAAGAAAATTTGGCATCAATGAAGGCCGTGCTTGGATCAACATAGTTATACTAGTCCAGATTACCCATACATACTGTTCTGTCTTTTCTTCAACTACTAAATTGTTAGTCACTCACGGTGCTTACCTTATCAGTATTTTATGTAAGGCGTTTGACAGCCATACTACCTTGACTTTACGGTTTGACTTTACTTAGTTGTAATTTTAATGTCACTGTATGTTTTAATGCTTGCAAGTGCTAGCAATTGTAGGTTGTTAGATAATGGAAGATGAATATATGAGTATTTCTGAGAGCAGATAGGGAACGAATGACATGGTTTGTAAAAAAGATTATGTGGTTTCAGATTCTATTCGGAATATTTTACTAAGGGCGTTAATAATCGAGATGATGAACACCCCATAGAGGAATTGTTGAATAGAAATAATTGCTCATTCGTACATAAAAAACATGTGAATTACCAGCTTGTAATTCTATCAATATTTAAAAAAAAGTATGTGTTGAAAATTTATTCAGATGACCCATTCTGCATTGTACCATTTATCATGAATGTTGTTTAAGGAAATCGTAACTAACTCAATAATTAACTAACTAACTATGATATTATTGTGTTAGATATGTTGCAAGCAGCGTAATCGAAGACAAGCGTTAGTGGACGTCTGGAGACGCTAAACTGAGTTTTGCTAAGACCGTTTGCAGAGCACACAGTCTTGAACGTCTGACATCTTTCTTTACGTCACTGAATACATTACATAACATGAGGATGTAACTAGGTAGTCTACTGGGAGAAAGCATGAAGAGTGTAAATCAAGTAGGAGATGAGAAGTAACTAATGGGAGTTCCGAACACTTAGGTAAAGCAATCAATCTGTGACAGCAGTGCTAATTGACAAGGTGACAGTAAGTTAAACCGTTTTTTAGAATTATTGTGGATTTCATAGACTCGTACTGAGATAAGTGTAGTATTGTGAAGTGTAGTGGACTATTGGTGAAAAATAAAGAGGTTTCTTACTTTTGTTCTGATCTTTGAAGAAAATGTTATGGAATAGCCATGCATGTGTTGTTATTTAGTTGCAGCCTTTATTATGTTGTAGAGCTAATAGTAATCTGGAGAGTAAAAGTTGAAGGTAAAGGGAAAGGACTTAGCTTGATATGTTAAAGTGGCAATAAACCGAAGGGCTTCCAATGAAATGTGTGAATGCTTTTATATTGTGCTTTAGTTTTATTTATTTATACTGTTGAGAGATTAACTGAAAATTGTTAGCCATGTGTAATTTCCCCTCCAGTTGTTGGGTGAGGTGTTGTTCTGATTTAAAACACACATCAACAAAGCTAATGTCAAAAGTGGAGAAACTGTGAGTAACTAATCTCGAGAGGCACGGCGAGGATGGCAGCTGTAATGAAAAAAGTTTCACAATTGTGAGCTGTGTAACAAATATGAGAGTATGACACAACACAGTATGTAGAAACCTGTCAGTAGAAGCATGACAAGCATGTCTTAACGTATAACTCCGAAAACAAATTCGTTACAGACATATTCTGTATATACCAAGACAGGCAAAGGCAGACAAATACACAAGAATATGGGCTTTTCCTAGCGCTTTGCACTCTGCGATGCATATGAATTTTTGTAATGTACTTAAAAATAAAGTCACATTAGGAAGAGAACAATTATTTGTCTTGTACACACATATACACTTCAGTTAAAATGGTCATGTGTATAACACCTCCCGATTTTTTGCAGTGCACTGTAACACGAAGCCTTGTGCGTAGCACTTTCTCTCATTTTCACCTCAGGATTATTTTCACAATTGTTGTGATGTTCAGTCCAAAGACTAGTGTGATGCAGCTCTTCACTGTACTCTATCCTGTGCAAGCGTCTTCATTTCCTAATAATTACTGCAGCCCACATCCTCTTCAACCTGTTTATTGTACTCGCCTCTTTCCCTCCCTCTGAAGTTTTTACTCCCCATCATTCCTCCAGTACCAAACTACTTGATGCCTCAGAATGCATCATGTCAACATATCCATTATTTAAGTCAAGCTATGTCCCAATTCCATTTAGTACTACCTCATTAACTGTGCTTCTACCCACATAATCTTCATCAACCTTCTGTAGCAACACATTTCAAAAGCTTCTACTCTCTTTTTCGCTGAACTGCTTATCGTCCAAGTTTTCTGTCGTACAAGGCTACGCTCCAGACAAATAAATTCAGAACAGACTTCCTAGCACTTAAATTCATATTCGATTTTAACAAACTACTCGTTTTCAGAAATGCTTTCCTTGTTGTAGTCAATCTGCATTTTATTTCGTCTTTTTATATTATCGTCATCCATTTTGTTGCAAAAATAGTAGAACTTATCTGCTAGTGTCTCATTTCCTAATCTAATCCCAGCAGCATCCCCTTATTTAATTTCACTACTTTCTGTTACCTTGTTTTACTTTTGCTAATGCTCATCTTGTGACCATTTTCAAGACACTGCTCTTCCCTGTCCTTTGTTGTGTCTGACAGAACTGTAATGTCGGCGGCAAATTTCCTTTTCTCAATTTCTCCTTAGGTTACTTTACTGCATGATTGAATATCGTTAGGGATAGACTACAAACCCGTCTCACTCTCATCTCAACTACTGCTTCCTTTCATCTCCTTCGACTCAAATAAGTGCCGTCTGAAACTTCCTGGCAGATTAAAACTGTGTGCCCGACCGAGACTCGAACTCGGGACCTTTGCCTTTCGCGGGCAAGTGCTCTACCAACTGAGCTACCGAAGCACGACTCACGCCCGGTACTCACAGCTTTACTTCTGCCAGCATCTCGTCTCCTACCTTCCAAACTTTACAGAAGTTCTCCTGCGAAACTTGCAGAGCTAACACTCGTGAAAGAAAGGATACTGCGGAGACATGGCTTAGCCACAGCCTGGGGGATGTTTCCAGAATGAGATTTTCACTCTGCAGCGGAGTGTGCGCTGATATGAAACTTCCTGGCAGATTAAAACTGTGTGCCCGACTGAGACTCGAACTCGGGACCTTTGCCTTTCGCGGGCAAGTGCTCTACCAACTGAGCTACCGAAGCACGACTCACGCCCGGTACTCACAGCTTTACTTCTGCCAGTATCTCGTCTCCTACCTTCCAAACTTTACAGAAGTTCTCCTGCGAAACTTGCAGAACTGCCGACGCCTCCTTTTAATGATCAGAGCAGGTCTTATGGACCATCGCCTTCGATCCGTAGATATTCTCCAACCAGCTCGATATGTCAATATATATATCGCATCCCGAGTTTCCCATGTAGCACAAGTTCTACCTTTCCCGCTTACTGTGGCACGTCGCATGTTGGCAGCGATGGCATCTTTCGTCAGCTCTGGGCTGTTGTTCAAAGTTAACTATGCAACCCTTACTCTTCCCCGTGAACGAGGTGGGATAGGTCTGTGTCACGTGCCGGATAGAGCTCGCGGCCTATTTATCAGCTCCCAGATGACGGTATGGACACGTTGCCCAACGAGCCTCACTGGTCTCCTCCTGTCGGCATATTCGCCGGTCTCACTGTCAGCCCCAGTGATGATCTCGGATGTTCCGGCCCAGTTCCATTATATACGATACTTCTTTCTTGAACTCAGTTATCTACGCCTCACCTTACGAAGACAGCTTTTACTCAAGACAAAGGCAGTATACAATGTCCTCCAATTAGGTCGTCCACCTAACCCGATTGAACAAAAGTTCCCCCAGGTTGACTGGCGTCATGTATGGCGCGCGGTGTTCGCCTGTTACCTTGACACGAATGTTCAATGGTAACTGTCAATGGTAAGCAAATCAACTAATTTCGCCTTCATCGTATCCACCTCGCCCAATCACCTCTATGCTCCAGGTGTGGAGTGCCAGACAATGATGAACATCGGTTTGTTTGCGGACCGGCGGCGGAGGTTTGGCACTTGGTTCGACGTATTGTGGCTTTTCTAACGCGGGACATTCCGGATCGGATTACTCCCCTTTCATTATTATTTCCGGAACGTGACTATTTTCCTCGGACAAAGACCAATGCTGTGAATTGGATTCGCGGACATGCCATTCACTACCTATTTGGACAAACTGTAGACTCTGTACTCGATTTTTGAACATACCTCAATGACCGTCATTATGTCGTTGTCCGTCACCCAAAATACAGACAATTTTTCTCGAACTTCCTTGGGAGTGCTTTCCACGAGCCGCCTCGCAGCTGGAATGTGTTAAGCCAAGAGAGAAGAAGGTTTCCTGTTTGAACCAATGAACATTTCTGAACAATTCAACGGAACACATCAATTTCGAGAAGACGTGACTCAACATATTACCAGCGGGGCGCAGAAGGCCTCTGATCAAATACGCAACAGAACTACACAAAACAAAATAAAAAAAATAAAAATAAAATAAAAAAAGGAAGATTTTGTTGTTTGTAAGGATAGCCCTAACCTTGATTTCCCATATTTCCCCTGGTATATAGGCAGCTCTCTGGAGTAGGTTTAGCCAGGAGCTAACGCCTGAAGTGGACCAGATTTTTTTGTTATAGGATGAAAAGTGGCGGTGGCACTTAGGTTTTTTTCTTTTTTTTAGTTCCATTTCATTAAGGGGCTTTCAAAAAAAAGTTGGTACAAAAGAAAATAAGTTAAAAAAATTAAAAAATAAAAAAACAATAAAATAAATAAATTAATAAATAAATAAAGTTGGTAGAGCACTTGACCGAGAAAGGCAAAGGTCCCGAGTTCGCGTCTCGGTCGGGCACACAGTTTTAATCTGCCAGGAAGTTTCATATCAGCGCACACTCCGCTGCAGAGTGAAAATCTCATTCTGAAGTGCCGTCTGGTTTCTTACAAGGTGGTAAATAGCTCCCTGTGTTTTATTCCGGCTACCATCAGAATTTCAAAGAGAATATTCATGTCAACACTGTCAGAAGATTTCTACAAGTCTACAAAAGCTGTAAATGTAGGTTTGCTTTCTTTAACCTATCTCCTAAGACAACTCGTAGGATCATTATTACCTCGCGTGTTCCTACATTTCTCTGGAAGTCAAACTGATCTTCCCCGAGATTAGCTTCTTCCAATTTTTCCATTCTTCTGTAAATAGTTACTGTCGATGTTCTGCAACCAGGACTTATTAAGCTGATAGTTCGGTAATATTCACATTTGTCAGCACATGCTCTCTTTGGTACTGGTATAATTAGTTTCTTCTGGAAATATGAGGGTAGTTCCTCTGGCTCACACACATTGCATGCCAGGTAGAATAGTTTTATCGTGGTTGTCTCTTCCAAGAATGTTACTATTTCTGAGCGACTGTTGTCAACTCCAGGGGCCTTGTTTCGACAAAGATCTTTCGACCTTCTGTCAAATTCTTCTCGTAACATCGTATCTCATCTCTCATTGTCACCTTTTTCTTGCTTTCTGTAATACTGTCTTCAAGTCTATTTCACTTGAGAAGTCTCTCAGTATATTTCTTTTACCCCTTTCTTTGCTTAGTAAAGTGGAGTGTTGTACCTTTCCAATGATAGCATCATTTTTATATGCTGCAATCTTTTTCTGAAATTACAAAATTACTCCGGGAAAATAAGGTCTTTCCATATGTGAAAACGCGTTCCAGGATATAGCATGGTAACGCAAATCGGTACAGATATTCTATTGAAGCTTAGAAACGTTGCAGTTGAGAGATTCTGGTTGAAACTGTTTTTAATCGTCTGCGTGTTACGTTATTACTCTACTACATAACGAAACTTCATGAAACTTACTAAATTATACTACAAATATGCTCCCCTAAAGACCGGAGAAGTATAAAGCAAGCCTGCACCTTAGCTAACTGAAGAACTAAAACAGTTCTTGAAACTAAGAGGGGTTGCATATTGGGCATGCAAACTGGGCGGCACACCTGAAAGTCATATTGATTACAAGCAGAAGCGGAATAGAATCAGTTAAACTGCGAAAAATGCAAATCTCAGGCATACCCATACATTAAGCGATAATAGAAATGGAACAGCTGTCCAATGGAAACCTACATGGTCTTAGTAAAGATAGACTAAAAGAAGTAGACGATCCAACTGTCCCAGTCGAAGAACTGAACCGGTACTTTACATTATCTACAACCACAATTGAACCAGAAACGAAACAGAGACTCACTGATTCATTTATGTAGGTAAACGACTGTAACCCTGTCCAAAGCACATTAAATGCAATACCGCCAAAAAAGCCATCACACGTATCAGATCAGCTACCACTGGACACTGTGGCATCACAGTCCAAACGATGAAGTTTGTTATTGACTCACTACTGCCCACTTTGGTTCAAATGGCTCTGAGCACTATGGGACTTAACATCTATGGTCATCAGTCCCCTAGAACTTAGAACTACTTAAACCTAACTAACCTAAGGACATCACACAACACCCAGTCATCACGAGGCAGAGAAAATCCCTGACCCCGCCGAGAATCGAACCCGGGAACCCGGGCGCGGGAAGCGAGAACGCTACCGCTACCGACCACGAGCTGCGGACCTGCCCACTTTAACAGCTATCTTTAACCACTCCTTAACTACAAGTGCTTTTCCTGTGGCAGGGACTCGTTTAGCCACTACCAAAAAGGGACGTTGTCACAGCATCCCCTTTCACATTTTACATTACATTACATTTATCGTTTTCCCTGATTACAGTCCTATTCGCATTCTTCCCGTACTGGCCACGACCAGCTAACAAACTAGCTAACAACAGAAGAACTACTAGGCGGATACCAATCAGGTCTCTGTAAACATCGTAGCACAACTTGTATCTTAATGAAAGTAAGAGATGACCTGAAGTTGGCCATGCATGAACAGGCGGCAACTAGCATGCGCTTCTTAGAACTCAGCAAAGCCTTTGACACTGTTGACTTTGACATTTTACTTGCCAAACTTAGCATCCAAAATTTCTCGCCAACTGCAGTGCAGTGGCTTCGCTCATACAAAACATCCCGCCAGCAATGCATCGTGTCCGGCACCATAAAGCCACAGTGGAGGCAGATAGTGTCACTCGTCCCATAGGTTTCGATACGAGGTCAATGATGTGTCATCAGTTTTGTCCTTAACCTGAAGACAGCTATCGAGAACATCAGCAGCGACCTTAGTGCACAATGAAAATGAGCTCAGGATATAAAGGTCATCATATTCAAAACCCAAACGGTACTGGCTGATCATTCGAGGGTCATTAGTCCGAATTATGGGGAGTCCCTACCATCGTTAATTCTAAATGGGACAAATGTCAACTTCTATGCCTCAGCAAAGAATCTAGCAGTAATAATAGACGAAAATCTAAATTGGACTGAGCAAGTAACTGCAATGTCCAAGAAATCATCAGCATCTTTCATTCTCTACAAAAATATAAAAACCTCTTGCCTCTCAACCTGAATAAAACTTGTATGAACATACTTCCAGTTATTGATTGCAGCGATGTTATCCTGCAAGGCTTTACTGAGGAAATCTCACGGCGCCTGGAATTGGTTATGAATGCCTGTATTCGTTATATTTGTGACGTTCGACTCTTTGATCATATTTTATCATCATATGGTTCGACTCTCCGATCATATCTTACCATCTTATGCACAGCTATCGTGGCTACGTGCAGACAAGCGCAGAGATTCCCATATCCTCTGTTTTCTCTGCTATCAACATACAACATGCACTGTCCCCCATATCTCTCCTCCATCTTAGCGCTCTCGTCGGAAAGACATGGCGTCTCCAGACATGTCTTCGGCCTTGACTGGACTCCTGCTTAGGACTGAGCCCCAATGGCAGAGAAGACGTGTCTGAATACGCCGTGGAGAGGTATGTGATAGCAACCTGTCGCCCACCATAAGGCCCGACAACCGGAAGTAACGGTCTGAGGTGCCATTTGTTTTCATAGAAGGATCCCTTTGGTTGTGGACAGGGATACTGGAGGACGATGGTTCAAACCCGCGTCTGCCCATCCACATTTAGGTTTTCTGTGATTTCCCTAAATCGCTCCAGGCAAATACCGAGGTAGTTCCTTTGAAACGGCACGGCCGATTTCCTTGACCATCTTTGACGGAATTAGAGCTAATGCTGGTTGTCGACGGAACGTTAAACCCAATCTTCCTTCCTTCCTTTTCCGTCTAGTCATCTTCTGCGACACCCTTACAGCGCTGCGGTACGTCCACGTTATTCTACACCCGGTTTTGTTCCCTTTCGAGACAAGTCATTCAAGGCTTACAGTGCAGCAAGATAATGCCCGTCGGCACACGACCATTCTACTAAGTGTTTGTGAAACCTTGCCTTAGTTGGGAAGGTCGTTGGATCTTTCGTCAAGTGAGAACGTTTGGGGCATTGTGGGCAGAATCCCCCAATTAGATCGGGATTTTAATGATGTAACGCTCCAGTTGGACAGAATTTGGCAAGATATTTCTCAGGAAGACGTATAACGACTCTCTCAGTCAATGCAAAATCGAAAAACTCCTTTCGTAAGGGCCAGATGTAGAACAACTCATTATGGACTTGCTCAACTTGTGAAACTCTTTCTCTTGAATAAATCATCCAGTTTTTCTGAAACTGTAATCATTTATTTGTCTTTACTTGTACATCACATCCGCCGATTTGCTTCCCATTCGTATAATTCCTTCGTGCTTCTTTTTTTCCCCTTAGAGTGTATGTAGAATTATTTTTTTTGCCATAACTATCTATACCTGGTAGACCCGTGGTCTAGGGGTAGCGTCTTTGATTCATAACCAAAACGTCTTCGGTCTCGGATTCGATCCCCGCCACTGCCTAAATTTTGATAAATAATCAGCATTGGCGGCCGAAGACTTCCGGCATAAGAAGTCAGCCTCATTCTGCCAACGGCCTTGTCAAAGAGGGCGGAGGAGCGGATAGAGGTTCAGGGCACTCTCTTGTCCTAGGGGTGGGAAATTGCCCCTAAAGGCGGAAGAATCAGCAATGATCAACGACATGAGGATGCAGAAGGCAATGGAAACCACTGCATTAAAGACACGTAACGTGTATCCACAGGACATGTGGCCTGTAATTGAAGAAGTGTCATGATGATCTCTCCATTGGCAAAAGATTCCGGACTAGTCCCCCATTCGGATCTCCGGGAGGGGACTGCCAAGGGGGAGGTTACCATGAGAAAAAGATTGAATAATCAACGAAAGGATAACGTTCTACGAGTCGGGGCGTGGAATGTCAGAAGCTTGAACGTGGTAGGGAAACTAGAAAATCTGAAAAGCGAAATGCAAAAGCTCAATCTAGATATAGTAGGGGTCAGTGAAGTGAAGTGGAAGGAAGACAAGGATTTCTGGTCAGATGAGTATCGGGTAATATCAACAGCAGCAGAAAATGGTATAACAGGTGTAGGATTCGTTATGAATAGGAAGGTAGGGCAGAGGGTGTGTTACTGTGAACAGTTCAGTGACCGGGTTGTTCTAATCAGAATCGACAGCAGATCAACACCGACAACGATAGTTCAGGTATACATGCCGACGTCGCAAGCTGAAGATGAACAGATAGAGAAAGTGTATGAGCATATTGAAAGGGTAATGCAGTATGTAAAGGGGGACGAAAATCTAATAGTCATGGGCGACTGGAGTGCAGTTGTAGGGGAAGGATTAGAAGAAAAGGTTACAGGAGAATATGGGCTTGGGCAAGGAATGAAAGAGGAGAAAGACTAATTGAGTTCTGTAACAAGTTTCAGCTAGTAATAGCGAATACCCTGTTCAAGAATCACAAGAGGAGGAGGTATACTTGGAAAAGGCCGGGAGATACGGGAAGATTTCAAATAGATTACATCATGGTCAGACAGAGATTCCGAAATCAGATACTGGATTGTAAGGCGTACCCAGGAGCAGATATAGACTCAGATCACAATATAGTAGTGATGAAGAGTAGGCTGAAGTTCAAGACATTAGTCAGGAAGAATCAATACGCAAAGAAGTGGGATACAGAAGTACTAAGGAATGACGAGATAACGTTTGAAGTTCTCTAACGCTATAGATACAGCAATAAGGAATAGCGCAGTAGGCAGTACAGTTGAAGAGGAATGGACGTCTCTAAAACGGGCCATCACAGAAGTTGGGAAGGAAAACATATGTACAAAGAAAGTAGCTGCGAAGAAACCATGGGTAACAGAAGAAATACTTCAGTTGATTGATGAAAGGAGGAAGTACAAACATGTTCCGGGAAAATCAGGAATACAGAAATACAAGTCGCTGAGGAATGAAATAAATAGGAAGTGCATGGAAGCTAAGACGAAGTAGCTGCAGGAAAAATGTGAAGACATCTAAAAAGATATGATTGTCGGAAGGACAGACTCAGCATACAGGAAAGTCAAAACAACCTTTGGTGACATTAAAAGCAACGGTGGTAACATTAAGAGTGCAACGGGAATTCCACTGTTAAATGCAGAGGAGAGAGCAGATAGGTGGAAAGAATACATTGAAAGCCTCTATGAGGGTGAAGATTTGTCTGATGTGATAGAAGAAGAAACAGGAGTCGATTTAGAAGAGATAGGGGATCCAGAATTAGAATCGGAATTTAAAAGAGCTTTGGAGGACTTACGGTCAAATAAGGCAGAAGGGATAGATAACATTCCATCAGAATTTCTAAAATCGTTAGGGGAAGTGGCAACAAAACGACTATTCACGTTGGTGTGTAGAATATATGAGTCTGGCGACATACCATCTGACCTTCGGAAAAGCATCATCCATACAATTCCGAAGACGGCAAGAGCTGACAAGTGCGAGAATTATCGCACAATCAGCTTAACAGCTCATGCATCGAAGCTGCTTACAAGAATAATATACAGGAGACTGGAAAAGAAAATTGAGAATGCGCTAGGTGACGATCAGTTTGGCTTTAGGAAAAGTAAAGGCACGAGAGAGGCAATTCTGACGTTACGGCTAATAATGGAAGCAAGGCTAAAGAAAAATCAAGACGCTTTCATAGGATTTGTCGACTTGGAAAAAGCGTTCGACAATATAAAATGGTGCAAGCTGTTCGAGATTCTGAAAAAAAGTAGGGGTAAGCTATAGGGAGAGACGGGTCATATACAATATGTACAACAACCAAGAGGGAATAATAAGAGTGGACGATCAAGAACGAAGTGCTCGTATTAAGAAGGGTGTAAGACAAGGCTGTAGCCTTTCGCCCCTACTCTTCAATCTCTACATCGAGGAAGCAAAAGAAAGGTTCAGGAGTGGAATTAAAATACAAGGTGTGCTCCCTGCCGCCGTTGGATAAGCAGCTGCAGCAGCAAGTCGTATACTCCTAGCTCACTCATTTCTTACATAGTTTAATTCTTAATTTCTTTGAGTGTTTTTGGTACTTGCATTGTTTGATACATAAATTTCGGCCGTATTATAGTATTTGAGAGTTTTAGCATCGCGTTTTAGTACCGGAATAGTGTAAATTCGCGTAGTCGTTTGTCTTTTGTTTTTGTTTTGAACGGCCAGTGTCGGTTGGTCAGTCAGTGTGCTCCCTGCCGCCGTTGGATAAGCAGCTGCAGCAGCAAGTCTTATACTGCTAGCTCACTCATTTCTTACATAGTTTAATTCTTAATTTCTTTGAGTGTTTTTGGTACTTGCATTGTTTGATACATAAATTTCGGGCGTATTATAGTATTTGCGAGTTGTAGCATCGCGTTTTAGTACCTGAAGTGTGTAAAATCGCGTAGTCTCCTTCCGCTGCCGAGCAGTGTGTCAGCAGTGCGTTAGTAGCAGCATTACTGCATTTACTAGGCAATCTTGTATTTTAATAACCGTTTAAATTTTGTCGATTTGTTTGCGCTCTCTGTAGATTAGTTCAGACGTTCTTTGCAAAACAGTTTTTAGCATGGATAGGGACTGCAACTGCTGTGTTCGGATGCAGGCTGAGTTGGCATCCCTTCGCTCCCAGCTTCAGGCAGTGTTGGCTTCGGTCACACAGCTTGAGGCTGTTGCCAATGGGCATCACTGTGGGGGTCCGGATGGGGGTTTGTCGGGGACGGCCAGCTCGTCCCACGCATCCCCCGATCGGACTAAGACTGTGGTTGCCCGGGATACTGCCCGCATTGAGGCTGATCCCTCACATGTGGTAGAGTGGGAGGTAGTCTCAAGGTGTGGCAGGGGGCGAAAGACATTCCGGAGGGCTGAACGGAAGGCCTCTCCAGTTTGTCTGACGAACCGGTTTCAGGTTCTGTCTCAGGCTGATACTGATCTTCGGCCTGACATGGCTGCTTGTCCTGTTCCAGAGGTTGCCCCTCAGTCTGCAAGATTCGGGCGGTCGCAGAGGGTGGGCTTACTGGTAGTTGGGAGCTCCAACGTCAGGCGCGTAATGGGGCCCCTTAGAGAAATGGCAGCAAGAGAGGGGAAGAAAACCAATGTGCACTCCGTGTGCATACCGGGGGGAGTCATTCCAGATGTGGAAAGGGTCCTTCCGGATGCCATGAAGGGTACAGGGTGCACCCATCTGCAGGTGGTCGCTCATGTCGGCACCAATGATGTGTGTCGCTATGGATCGGAGGAAATCCTCTCTGGCTTCCGACGGCTATCTGATTTGGTGAAGACTGCCAGTCTCGCTAGCGGGATGAAAGCAGAGCTCACCATCTGCAGCATTGTCGACAGGACTGACTGCGGACCTTTGGTACAGAGCCGAGTGGAGGGTCTGAATCAGAGGCTGAGACGGTTCTGCGACAGTGTGGGCTGCAGATTCCTCGACTTGCGCCATAGGGTGGTGGGGTTTCGGGTTCCGCTGGATAGGTCAGGAGTCCACTACACGCAGCAAGCGGCTACACGGGTAGCAGGGGTTGTGTGGCGTGGACTGGGCGGTTTTTTAGGTTAGATGGCCTCGGGCAAGTACAGAAAGGGCAACAGCCTCAAAGGGTGCGGAGCAAAGTCAGGACATGCGGGGACCAAGCAGCAATCGGTATTGTAATTGTAAACTGTCGAAGCTGCGTTGGTAAAGTACCGGAACTTCAAGCGCTGATAGAAAGCACCGAAGCTGAAATCGTTATAGGTACAGAGAGCTGGCTTAAGCCAGAGATAAATTCTGCCGAAATTTTTACAGAGGTACAGACGGTGTTTAGGAAGGATAGATTGCATGCAACCGGTGGTGGAGTGTTTGTCGCTGTTAGTAGTAGTTTATCCTGTAGTGAAGTAGAAGTGGATAGTTCCTGTGAATTATTATGGGTGGAGGTTACACTCAACAACCGAGCTGGGTTAATAATTGGCTCCTTTTACCGACCTCCCGACTCAGCAGCGATAGTGGCAGAACAACTGAGAGAAAATTTGGAATACATTTCGCATAAATTTCCTCAGCATGTTATAGTCTTAGGTGGAGATTTCAATTTACCAGATATAGACTGGGACACTCAGATGTTTAGGACGGGTGGTAGGGACAGAGCATCGAGTGACATTATACTGAGTGCACTATCCGAAAATTACCTCGAACAATTAAACAGAGAACCGACTCGTGGAGATAACATCTTGGACCTACTGATAACAAACAGACCCGAACTTCTCGACTCTGTAAGTGCAGAACAGGGAATCAGTGATCATAAGGCCGTTGTAGCATCCCTGAATATGGAAGTTAATAGGAATATAAAAAAAGGGAGGAAGGTTTATCTGTTTAGCAAGAGTAATAGAAGGCAGATTTCAGACCACCTAACAGATCAAAACGAAAATTTCTGTTCCGACACTGATAATGTTGAGTGTTTATGGAAAAAGTTCAAGGCAATCGTAAAATGCGTTTTAGACAGGTACGTGCCGAGTAAAACTGTGAGGGACGGGAAAAACCCACCGTGGTACAACAACAAAGTTAGGAAACTACTGCGAAAGCAAAGAGAGCTTCACTCCAAGTTTAAACGCAACCAAAACCTCTCAGACAAACAGAAGCTAAGCGATGTCAAAGTTAGCGTAAGGAGGGCTATGCGAGAAGCGTTCAGTGAATTCGAAAGTAAAATTCTATGTACAGACTTGACAGAAAATCCTAGGAAGTTCTGGTCTTACGTTAAATCAGTAAGTGGCTCGAAACAGCATATCCAGACACTCCGGGATGATGATGGCATTGAAACAGAGGATGACACGCGTAAAGCTGAAATACTAAACACCTTTTTCCAAAGCTGTTTCACAGAGGAAGACCGCACTGCAGTTCCTTCTCTAAATCCTCGCACAAACGAAAAAATGGCTGACATCGAAATAAGTGTCCAAGGAATAGAAAAGCAACTGGAATCACTCAACAGAGGAAAGTCCACTGGACCTGACGGGATACCAATTCGATTCTACACAGAGTACGCGAAAGAACTTGCCCCCCTTCTAACAGCCGTGTACCGCAAGTCTCTAGAGGAACGGAGGGTTCCAAATGATTGGAAAAGAGCACAGGTAGTCCCAGTCTTCAAGAAGGGTCGTCGAGCAGATGCGCGAAACTATAGACCTATATCTCTGACGTCGATCTGTTGTAGAATTTTAGAACATGTTTTTTGCTCGAGTATCATGTCGTGTTTGGAAACCCAGAATCTACTATGTAGGAATCAACATGGATTCCGGAAACAGCGATCGTGTGAGACCCAACTCGCGTTATTTGTTCATGAGACCCAGAAAATATTAGATACAGGCTCCCAGGTAGATGCTATTTCTCTTGACTTCCGGAAGGCGTTCGATACAGTTCCGCACTGTCGCCTGATAAACAAAGTAAGAGCCTACGGAATATCAGACCAGCTGTGTGGCTGGATTGAAGATTTTTTAGCAAACAGAACACAGCATGTTGTTATCAATGGAGAGACGTCTACAGACGTTAAGGTAACCTCTGGCGTGCCACAGGGAAGTGTTATGGGACCATTGCTTTTCACAATATATATAAATGACCTAGTAGATAGTGTCGGAAGTTCCATGCGGCTTTTCGCGGATGATGCTGTAGTATACAGAGAAGTTGCAGCATTAGAAAATTGTAGCGAAATGCAGGAAGATCTGCAGCGGATAGGCACTTGGTGCAGGGTGTGGCAACTGTCCCTTAACATAGACAAATGTAATGTATTGCGAATTCATAGAAAGAAGGATCCTTTATTGTATGATTATATGATAGCGGAACAAACACTGGTAGCAGTTACTTCTGTAAAATATCTGGGAGTATGCGTGCGGAACGATTTGAAGTGGAATGATCATATAAAATTAATTGTTGGTAAGGCGGGTGCCAGGTTGAGATTAATTGGGAGAGTCCTTAGAAAATGTAGTCCGTCAACAAAGGAGGTAGCTTACAAAACACTCGTTCGACCTATACTTGAGTATTGCTCATCAGTGTGGGATCCGTACCAGATCGGGTTGACGGAGGAGATAGAGAAGATCCAAAGAAGAGCGGCGCGTTTCGTCACAGGGTTATTTGGTAACCGTGATAGCGTTACGGAGATGTTTAATAAACTCAAGTGGCAGACGCTGCAAGAGAGGCGCTCTGCATCGCGGTGTAGCTTGCTCGCCAGGTTTCGAGAGGGTGCGTTTCTGGATGAGGTATCGAGTATATTGCTTCCCCCTACTTATACCTCCCGAGGAGATCACGAATGTAAAATTAGAGAGATTAGAGCGCGCACGGAGGCTTTCCGACAGTCGTTCTTCCCGCGAACCATACGCGACTGGAACAGGAAAGGGAGGTAATGACAGTGGCACGTAAAGTGCCCTCCACCACACACCGTTGGGTGGCTTGCGGAGTATGAATGTAGATGTAGATGTAGATGTAGATATCAATGATACGATTCGCTGATGACATTGCTATCCTGAGTGAAAGTGAAGAAGAATTAAATGATCTGCTGAACGGAATGAACAGTCTATTGTGTACACAGTATGGTTTGAGAATAAATCGGAGAAAGACGAAGGTAATGAGAAGTAGTAGAAATGAGAACAGCGAGTAACTTAACATCAGGATTGATGGTCACGAAGTCAGTGAAGTTAAGGAATTCTGCTACCTAGGCAGTAAAATAACCAATGATGGACGGAGCAAGGAGGACATCAAAAGCAGACTCGCTATGGTAAAAAAGGCATTTCTGGCCAAGAGAAGTCTACTAATATCAAATACCGGCCTTAATTTGAGGAAGAAATTTCTGAGGATGTACGTCTGGAGTACAGCATTGTATGATAGTGAAACATGGACTGTGGGAAAACCGGAACAGAAGAGAATCGAAGCATTTGAAATGTGGTGCTATAGACGAATGTTGAAAATTAGGTGGACTGATAAGGTAAGGAATGGGGAGGTTCTACGCAGAATCGGAGAGGAAAGGAATATGTGGAAAACACTGATAAGGAGAAGGGACAGGATGATAGGACATCTGCTAAGACATGAGGGAATGACGTCCATGGTACTAGAGGGAGCTGTAGAGGGCAAAAACTGTAGACAGAGATTGGAATACGACAAGCAAATAATTGAGGACGTAGGTTGCAAGTGCTACTCTGAGATGAAGAGGTTAGCACAGGAAAGGAATTAGTGGCGGGCCGCATCAAACCAGGCAGTAGAAAAAAAAAAAAAAAAAAATCCTATACCTGAAGATTTAACAACATATTACAAATAGTTTTAATATTTTACACTGCACTTAAATGTGTAGAACTCGAAATATTAACAAATGCTGCACAACCTGTCTGATAACAACAGAAACCTGAGGAAAGTGGCGGAAACTGCATATGATTGTCTCTAATGCGCATTCTTCATGTGTGTGTAATATCGGTTCACGTTCTCCTAGGGTTATTCTTCTCTTACTTTTCCTACTATCGAATTACAGTCTCACATCACATGTGTGTGTAGTATCAGTTCACGTTCTCCTAGGGTTAGTCTTCTCTTACTTTTCCTAGTATCGAATTACAGTCTCACATCACACTTAAATTATCCTCTTCTTTTCTTATCTATCTGAATAATTTATCTCATCATACATTCTCTCAGTCTCTTTGTCATCTTCGGAGCTATATGGCATATAAACTTGTACTATTTTGTGGGTGTTGACTTCGTGTCTGTTATGCGTACGATGACTCGTTTACTCCACTGTTTATGGCAGCTTACCCGCACTCACCTGACCAGAAGTCCTGTTCATCCTACCCCCGCACTTCACTAATTCCCACCATGACTAACTTCACCCTATCCATTTCCTTTTTCAAATTGTCTAATTTACTTACGCGATTAAAGGCTCTAACATTTCACACTCGCCGGCCGGGGTGACCGAGCGGTTCTAGGCGCTACAGTCTGGAACCACGCGACCGCTACGGTTGCAGGTTCGAATCCTGCCTCCGGCATGGATGTGTGTGATGTCCTTAGGTTAGTTAGGTTTAAGTAGTTCTAAGTTCTAGGGGACTGATGACCTCAGAAGTTAAGTCCGATAGTGCTCAGAGCCATTTGAACCATTTCACACTCCCAACCGTGTAGTAAAAGTTTTGTTTTTCCTGATGACGGTATCCTTCTGAGTAATCACCGCCTGGAGATCCGAATAAGGGACTATTTTACTTCCGGAATACTTTACCCAAGAGGATGCTATCATTATTTAACGATACAGAAGAACTTCATACCGTCGGACTTCAAACCATTCGTAGTTTCAGTAAAGCAAAGTTATGTTGGCTATCGTTATAAGCCAGAACAGTCAAGCTTCCAGACTGTTTGAAATGCTACTGAAAAAGCCTGCCACCCCTCTTGAAAAACCACATGTTTGTCTGGTCTCCCCACAGATATCGCTCTATTGCGGATGCACCTGCGATACAGCTGTCTTTATCGTTGAAGCAAGGGTCATGGATCAGGATGCGGTTTGGGTAATTATGAAACAGAATCACGTGATGCAATGAGAACTCTGTTTTCGATTTACCCATCACAGTGTTCTATACCCACCGTAGTAAATATTCATAGTTTCATCCATTAGGCTGGAATATGATTTGATCCATTATAAATGGTTCTGAAAACCTGTGACTGTGAAAACAATAGGTTTGTTTATAAATTACGATCCAAATTGTTAAGGTAAATAATCTCTGTACAAAAGCATATCATACTCTGTGGAAGACATATAATGTCATCTCAGTTGACTACTTGTAGGAACATCCGTGTAACAATTTTGTTTATGTAAAATGCTTTTGATTTTTAAAAGTGTACAACAAGTTGTGTGTTATGTTTAGTGTGTGTGAGACTCTGCACAAATGGACCATAAGGAAACTATAAGTAAAATTCTTCTACATTTCGCCACTAACTACACAAAAAGTTCGACAACCAACTAAAAAGCGCGTGTTTTCTTATATATTGTAGTAAAGTCAATGAATTGAAGCGGACTCTCACATATCGACAACATAACATAGAAATGGCATAAAAAACACAAAAAACGCACTTGAAAATAGGAATCATTTCCGGAAACGCGTCGTGGGAAAAATAAAATAAAGAAAATCGTGTCTGGTAGCAGACGAGTTATTTATAAACAAACCTGAGGCTGCAATATGGTATTTTGTAGGAATTATATGTTGATTCTGTATTACAATGAATCAGCTAGCACCATTCAGCATCTATAAATTCTTTGATGCAAATCCTAGTAAAACAATAGGTATAAAGATCTCAGTTTCTTATATAATGCAATTACGAGTATCACGCCTCTTTGGTCTGTTAGCACTGCTTTGTTTAGTCTCAAAAGATTTATTGAATGCTTAGTTAAGCAGTATGAACTCTCTTCAAAACGACTTTAGTAAAATCAGGAAGATCATATCATATAAAACATCTGATCTTCTGCAACTGATCTTTCAAAATGAAACCAATCTTATGCTTTTATTGATGTTCCCCTTAGAAAGGCATTTAAAGAAATTTCTGTAAATTTTAAATAACGACATTAAGTATGGAGTTAATAGTTCTGAACATGTATTGATTTATTGATTAACTTAATGACGTGGAAGAAAAGACCCTAAGTCTGTGCGTCTAGTTCAGGTAAGGCATTACTTGATTCAACATGCCATATCTACATTTACTGACAATCAAAGGTGACCACACAAAACAATAATCAAAATCATTTTTCCTTATAACGAAATATTACAATGACTTCTTGGCTCTAAACAATAATTTATGCTATGCCTTGATGGTGGCTGTTACCACAATGGCATAAAATGGCTTATGTAAACTGAGCGATACGCAATACCTTATCTGACACACACCATGGAAGAACTGAGTAATTTGATTCTTCCTATACATGAGAAGTAATCTTACAAGCAATAGAGAGCCTCCTACTGATAACAGGTTAATACGACTCTTTCTCTGAAAAGAAAAGTTTCAAATTTTGTACCCCTTGCGTTTGCTGCAAGCATAGTATAGCTATCTAGGTGCAACTGATGGTTCAACACGATTTCTCGTAGGCGTAATTTGTCGTTGCCTTTATAGACAGCAACAACTAATGCTATTTTTCTCGTAAAGAGAAGACCGTAGTACCGAGAAAGGGAGAAATCAAATGTGTTAGTACTATCTTATCAGCATCATAAAAAATTTAATATTGAAAATAATATAATAATGATGCTACTGTGTAGCTATTCAAATGTATTCGGCCGCATTAGCAAAAAAAGCGTTGACACTGCGACGAACTGTGAAAGAAAAAATTAATGTATAATTCAACGAAAATGTATAGGAAACTGAAAATTACATTACCAAACTACGTAAATCGACTGCTTCCACTCCTTGTATCAGTCTGCTTCATTTCTAGTATTCATCGAATACCTTCGATAGTATACGGGAGATCCATTTTGGCGATAGCTAGTTTGAAGTGCGATTGGTATTGATTGCTTTGCTCTTCTGTAAGCTATAGCAAATTCAAGAAAAGTGTTTGTGCTGTTAGTTGGTCAACAGTTGTTTGCTCGATAACCGGGAAGGGATGCTCAGCTATATAAGTTTTGCACAGGAGCACCCTCCATCTTCCCCAGGAATTGTGAGTTGTATGCACCTAAGCTTGTTGGTAAATGTATTCAGGTGGTCCGAGTTATGAGTTTTCAAATTACAGTTTAATAATTCAGCGCTGGACAGTTGTGTGCCTGCTGGGGATCGATTGACGAGCGTTCTTGCTGTTGTTGACATGACTGCAGTAAACTTCTCACCTAATCGTATTACGTTTGAGGGGCCTGATTCTGTATAACGGGTAAACAGTCTTTCTAACAATTCATGCAAATAATTTGCGAAGATATGAGAGGAAAAAAATTACATTTCAGATACTATCTCAGTACAAAAATATCTACCGACAAGTACTACCAAGAATTAATTTAATGAAGTCGACATTAGCTCACGTGATGATGTGTAGAAGAAAATTACTTTAAGAATAGTGTCAGTTTTAATTAGTTTTCATTAATTTATAAACGTTAGCCCATTGCGTTTAAACAGTTTACAGAAATTCATAAATCCATTGTTATCAGATTTATTACTCTAATCTGCTGGGCACTGAAATGACAACACCAGGGATAATTTTTTTCGTATTATGCGTATGCAATAAATTAGAAAGAATACAGGGTTAAATTTGTAGGTGATTTCGGTGTGTAGAAAGAATGAAATCTAGTTCACAGAGTTGCCATCTCTGGCAGCAAAAACGACTCCAATCCAGCTGGGAATGAAGTCGAACTGAGCTCGGGTGACAGATACATTCCATGCTGTTTCAGTTCTTTGCCAGAGTTCATCAATAGGAGTAGCTAGTGAGTGGTTGCGTGTCCATATCGCAACACAAGACCAGATGTTTCCAGTGGGTAACAGATCTGCGAAACGTGCTGACCAGGACAACAACAGAACATCGCCCGCATCGAGGTACGTTAAGATAACACGGGCGATAGACGGTTAGCGTTATTTTATTGGAAGATAATGTCGCGGAAATCACTAAAAGAAGGAACAACCATCGGCCTTAAAACGCCTGAAATACAATATCTGCTGTTCAAATTACCGGCTCTAAGAACTGCAAAGAAAACTGAGGATGTGTAAATTGACGATCAGTTTGGGTATAGGAAAAGTAAAGGCGCCAGAGATGCGGTTCTAACGTTGAGGTTGATAATGAAAGCAAGACTGAAGAAGAATGAAGACACGTTCATAGGATTTATCGACCTGGAAAAAGCGCTCGACAATTTGAAATGGTGCAAGATGTTCGAAATTCTGAGGAAAATAATGGTAAGCTATAGGGAAACAAGTATAATATACCATATGTACAGGAGCCAAGAGGGAACAATAAGAGTAAAAGATCAAGAACGAAGTGCTCGGATTAAAAAGGGTGCAAGACAGACTCTTTCGTCCCTATTGTTCAATCTATACGTCGAACAAGCTATGACGGAAATAAAAGAAAGGTACAGGAGTGGAATAAAATTCAGTGTGAAACGATATCGGTGTCAAGATTCGCTGCTGGCATTGCTATGCTCAGTGAAAGTGAAGAAGAATTACAGTATCTGCTGAATGGAATGAACAGTCTAATGAGTATAAAATATGGATTGAGAGTAAATCGAAGAAAGACGGAAGTAACGAGAGGTAGCAGAAATGAGAAGTGCAAGAAGCTTAACATCAGGCTTGGTGATCACGAAGTAGATGAAGTTAAGGAACACTGTTACCTTTTTTTACATTTTTTTTGTCGTCAGTCTTCTGACTGGTTTAACGCGGCCCGCCACGAATACCTCTCCTGCGTTAAACTCTTCATCTGATACCTATCCAGCAAAATCACCCATGGTGGACGGTGCAAGGAGGGCTTAAAAAAGCAGGCTAGCACAGCCTAAAAGGGCAATCGGGTCCAAGGTAAGTCTACTAGTATGAATAATAACTCTTAACTTGAAACTTCCTGGCAAATTAAAACTGTGTGCCGGACCGAGACCTGAACTCGGGACCTTTGCCTTCAGCGGGCAAGTGCTCTACCATCTCTTTTTTTTTTAATTCCCATTTTTTTCGCTTTTTTTCGTTGCATATGCTCGTTTCGGACGTCGTAAGACATCCGTTTAAGTTCGATGTTAATCGATTAACTCAGTTTTTTTATTACAGAGGGCAGTTAAACCCTCCTACCGAACACGTTGAGCTACCGTGCTGGCAGAAGCTCTCCTGCGAACGTTGCAGAATTAGCAAGTTGGGAAGGTAGGAGACGAGTTACTGGCAGAAGTAAAGCTGTGAGGACGGGGCGTGAGTCGTGCTTGGGAAGCTCAGATAGTAGAGCATTTGCCCACGAAAGGCAACGGTCCCGAGTTCGAGTCTCGGTCCGGAACACAGTTTTAATCTGCCAGGAAGTTTCATATCAGCGCGCTATCCGCTGCAGAGTGAAAATCTCATTCAAGTCTTAATTTGTGGACGAAATGTCTGAGAATGTACTTTTTGAGGGCAGCATAGTATGGTAGTGAAACGGGCTGTGGGAAAACCAGAAAAGAAAGAGAATCGAAGCGTTTGAGATGTGTTATTACAGAAGAATTTTGAAAATTAGGTGTACTGATAAGGTGAGGAATGAGGTTGTTCTCCGCAGTATCGATGAGGAAAGGAACATATGGAAAACGCTGATAAGAAAAAGGGAAAGGATGATTGGACATCTGTTAAGACAACACACGAAATAACTTCCATGGTACCAGAGGGAGCTGTGTAATTGAACACGTAATTTGCATGTGCTACTCTGAGATGAGGAGGTTGTCACAGGAGAAAAAAAACCAACTAGAGCTAATCATTTTGTATACCCAGTGGCACCTCACACCACCACACTAAGTCCACGATCGCCACGACGATGACAAATACAGTCTGGCAACATTCATTCCCCTCAGGATATCCACACACCGATCTGTGGTGACGCTTTATGCAAGACCGGGACTTGTCTTAAAAAACGACATAGTGCTTTTCTACTGTATACATCTATACACGAAGCGCGTTCAATAAGTAATACTGTAAGTAGGCTGTTTAGGTTTTTTTAATGGTAACGCCACCTGTGTATGAAAATCACTGGCTGTGCTGTGTGCAGTCTGTGGCTGCTTTACATTGTTGTAATACTCGCCATTGTAGTGTTAGGCAGCTGGCTGTGAACAGCGCGTAGAGTTGCGCAGTTGGAGGTGAGCCGCCAGCAGTGGTGGATGTGGGGAGAGAGATGGCGGAGTTTTGAAATTTGTCATGAACTGCTATATTTATATATGATGATATCAAGGTAAATACATTGTTTGTTCTCTGTTAATATCTTTCATTTGCTAACTATTCCTATCAGTAGTTAGTGCCTTCCGTAGTTTGAATCTTTTATTTAGCTGGCAGTAGTGGCGCTAGCTGCATTGCAGTAGCTTCAGTAGCGAAGATTTTTGTGAGGTAAGTGATTTAGTGATTTGTGAAACGTATAGGTTAATGTTAGTCAGGGCCATTCTTTCGTAGGGATTTTTTGAAAGTCAGATTGCGTTGCGCTAAAAATATTGTGTGTCAGTTAAAGGACAGTCGTGTAAAATTGTTATAAAGGGGACGTTTCATATGTCGACCCTTAGCCTAGGATACCTCACTGGAATCTTCTGATTTTTTCTCGTAGTTTGTGTAATTAGTGTAGCTTTTGTTTATTGCCAGCGCGTAATTATAGAGAGAATTTCCATTGTAGTTGTAGTTTTTCATTGTTGTACAGTAAAACAGTTGTGGCATGCATGTAGATTTGCACCAAGTATTTCGCAGCTGCAATTAATTAGATATTATTTTCAGTGTTATGTTAATGTGTTCTCTTATTTTTGCTCTTCAAATTGTGTTTTTCTGTGTTGTTGTGTGAAATACTGTGACAATAATGGCGTGTGAAAAACGTAATACTAGGCTCCAAAGTAAATTGAGAAATGACAGCGAAGACGAAAGCGGTGTGTTAGCGCCACCGAGTAATGAATTAACTGATGTTCAGAGTAGTAATTTGGTACTTGTGCATAGGGAAATGGAGCGGGCGGCAAACAATGGCGTGGACAGTGAAACAATTAGTGAAGAGGGAAGCATTATCGATCGATCGGTCGGCAACTGCTCGCCTCAGGAATTGGGAATGACAGGACACAATTTTGCAAATATTGTAGACTCAGGTTTTGGGTTCACACCGTTTTCTCAAATGAGTCAAGACACATTTTCCACTTGTCAAAATGTGAATGTTGCCAGTGCAAATTCACTGCCGAAAAGCACTGAGGAACATGTTTCAGACACCAGTGCATTGTTATTACAATTAATGCAACAAATGGGACAAAAGCTTGAAAAATTAGACACAATAGAACAAAATCAGAGACAAACACAACAAAAGCTTGAAAAGTTAGACACAATGGAACACCACCAGAGACAAACACAGCAACAGTTAGATACAATGGAACAACACCAGAGACAAACACAGCAAAAGCTTCAAAAGTTAGACACAATGGAACAAAATCAGAGACAAACACAGCAAAAGCTTCAAAAGTTAGACACAATGGAACAAAATCTTAAAAAGTTAGACTCATTGGAGCAAACTCTTGAACAAACACGTGAGGATTTAACTAATGAGTTACATCACATTGAATCGAAATGTCAAAAAGTCTGTAATGACGTAAAAACACAAATTTGTGAGCATTTCCAACCTATTTTTTCGCGGCATGAAAATGCACTACAGAATCACGAAGCAGCCATAAAAGAACTGCAAACTACTGTTCATGAAAATCATGAGACCTTGGAAGCTAAATTTGACTCAGTTGCATCTACCGATTCGGTTACGCAACTTGCAAAAACTCAGGAAAACTTGAAGGACACAGTAGATTCGATTTCAACACAAATGGACACTCTGAAACTTGGTTCAGAAAAACACACTGAGGAAATGTGTTCACTATCGGAGAAAGTAGCCGAACTTTCGGATCAGGTCACTAACTTATCTACAAAGGTAGATGATGATCTGAATGACACAAGACCTGTAGCCTTCACTGACACAGAAGAGTATGAACAAATTAGAAAATTCAAACAAAATCAAAATCAAATCAATACACAGTACAAAAGAGAAATCCGGGAAGTACAAGATCATTTGGCACAAGTAATACAAGAATTACATATTTCAGAGGACACTCGCGCTCCAGCACGGGAAGAGGGACATAGAAATACGGAACAGACACAAAATAACAACACAGGGCACTTCGGAAATTACGAAAGAAATTGGCAAGGTACACCGAATTTTGAGATGGAACCGCCGACACGACGTAACAATGACCGATATGCGACTTGCCGACATGATGATTTTGACTATAAGCTGTTCATTACTACACGTAAATTCAAAACATTTAAGAATTCTGGCAACGACATTCATCCACAAGCATGGCTCCATCAATTCTCTCATTGTTTTCCTCCCAACTGGTCGTTAGAACACAGATTAGAATTTATGTGTGGCTGCTTAGAAAATGAACCAGCTGTAAGAATGCGATCGGTCATTCACGATTGCCACAGTGAAGGAGAATTTTACCATGCCTTCCTCTCAGCATATTGGTCTCAAGCCACACAAGACCGAGTAAAACATAGCATCATAATGATGAAACATTTCGAACAATCTAAATTTTCCAGTCTAGTGAAATATTTTGAAGACATGTTGCATAAGAATCAGTATCTTTCAAACCCATACAGCCCCTCAGAACTCATCCGCATTTGCTTAATCAAATTACCTGAACATTTACGACATATTATTTTAGCAGGACGTTGCAAAGAAGACATTGAGGCTTTTCAGGGACTGTTACAAGAACTGGAAATTGACACTGACAATCGGGGAACGCGGGAACAGGAGCACAACAATTACAGGTCACATCTGTCACAATTCCGATATGACAGAAATAATACACGACAAGGCTATTCTTATAACGTAAATCGTGACCAAAACAGACACCACCCGTATGACAACCGTTGGCAGAGTAATTACAGGGAAAGATCACCTCTCCGCGGTAATGACTATTACAGAGACAATCAGAGAAACAGACAATATGGGAACCAAAATAATTATTATTACGGGAGACAGAATAACTTTAGACGCAACGGTCCAGCGCGCAGTTACGATTCAGGGAGAAATTCTCCACCACTTAACCGACAAGAAAGAAACTACAGGAACTACCAACATGACGACAGACGATGTGATCGTAACGACAGACCTGAATTGCATCAGAACTGGCGGGATTCAAACAGAGCAGGGCCCTCTCGTCACGGTGAATTTGTAGAAGTTAGGTCTCCAAATCCCAATAACAACGCGCGCCAACAAAGAGACAATAGGCAATGACTCACACCGATGGCAGCCACAAAACGTACTTATGACACTAACGACGCAGCTGCCGTAGCTAGTAATTACGTAAAAATGGAAGACATTAGGGACATCTTACTCCAAGAACACGACGTAAAACATAACAACATTGCATATCCTGTGATTCACATTACAGTAAATGACGTAAAATTTGCGGCAGTACTTGACTCTGGCAGTCCCATTTCAGTAATCAGTGAAACAGCCTTTAGCAAATGCAACAAATCGAACGATTGCCCCACACTTCCGTTACGTAAGATTAAATTACAAGGTGCAATCTTTGGAAAAAGTGTAGATGTACGCCAACAAACCAACTTAGAATTCTTTTGTCAAAGCCACAGTTTCTCTATGAACTTTCTTATTGTTCCATTATTGTCGACAGAAATTATACTGGGAGTAGACTTTTTGAATGAATACAAAGCAATCTTAAGCTTTGACGATGCTGAAATAAGTTTAGAAAAAGAAGGTAAGTCAGTAGCTTTGAAATTTGAAGATTGGCTCTCAAACCATGACGAGGAAATTAATCGGCTTTACCTTCTGTTAGACAACAGTTCGGAATTTTCTACGGAACTAGACACTAACAATCACTCTGCAAGTACTGATAGGGGTGATATCGACGGCATATTTGAAATTAATGAGTTAATTCAGAATAAAATTCAAACAATTGAGAATTGTAATGACACTGATAGGCAGGACCTTTTTGAGATTTTACAAGCACATTCCACAGTTTTTACTCATAAAACAGGAACAATCAAGGGATTTCAATACCAATTTCGTGTTCGTGAGCATACTAAATTTTGTGTTAGACCATATGTAATTCCAGCACATTATAGGGAGCGTGTTAGAACAGAAATACAATCTATGCTTGACGAGGGCATTATTGAGCCTGCAGTAAGCTCATACAACAATCCATTACATGTTGTTGAGAAGAAAAATGGATCGATCAGACTTGTCTTAGATTCGAGACAAATCAATACTATCATCATTCCTGAAACAGACAGGCCGCAAACGTTGGAAGAACTTCTTCAAAATTTTAATGGTGTAAAAGTGTTGTCTTCCATTGATCTCAGATCCAGCTTTTATCAGATCGAACTTCATCCAGAATGTAGAAAATACACAGCTTTCCTTTGTTTCGGCGTTTGTTATCAGTTTCGGAAACTTCCCTTTGGTTTGAACATTTCTTCAGCAGCATTCATTCGCGGGCTAAATTCCATATTACCTGAGTTCTTAAAACGTCACATCACCTTATATGTGGACGATATTCTAATAGCAGAAGCTTCATGGGAACTACATAATCGCATCCTCAACAGTTTGTTACGTATTTTTGCAGAATCTGGAATTACAGTTAACTTGGAAAAGTCTGAATTCGGTAGGTCAAAGGTGAGGTTTTTGGGACATATTATTTCTTCTGAAGGTATTCAGCCGGATCCTGAAAAGTTAGAAGCAATCAGAGCCATTCCAGTTCCATCCACAAAAAGACAAGTCCGCAGTTTTCTAGGTCTCGTAAATTTTTACCGTCGTTTTCTGAACATGCAAATTCTTGTTACACCAAAACTTTGTTCTCTCACTGGAAAAAATACTATTTGGAACTGGGACAAACAAGCACAGTTGGAATTCAATTCTTTGAAAGAAGCGTTACTTAACGCGCCAATACTAGCTCATCCAGATCTGTCACAAGATTTCTGCCTTAGCACGGATTCTTCTAAAGTCGGACTTGGTGCCCATTTATTTCAAGAAGCCATAAAAAATGACACTACTGTTCAGAAAACCATTGCTTTTGCTAGCCGAGTGCTAACGAAATCTGAAAAAAATTATTCCGTTACTGAATTAGAAGCTTTAGCTATCGTTTGGGCATTTAACAAATTCCGTTTCTTTCTTTCTGGTAAGCACGTAAAAGTATACAGTGATCATCGTGCATTACAATTTCTTATGTCTTCAAAATTAAATCATGACAGGTTAAAACGTTGGGCATTGTTTCTGCAAGAATTCCGCTTCACAACAGTCTACATTCCCGGCAAGGAGAACATTGTTGCGGACGCACTGTCACGCGCACCAGCTGGGCTTGAGAAAAGTAACACAGAATTACACAGCTATCAGATCATTTAACTGAGAGACAAACATTTTTTCTTACTACGTCAGTGACAGATGTTTACACAATTACACAGTTGGATACCTTCACACTTATGCACTTATGAAATTGTATTTTGTCTGTACTTTGTAAACTGTTCATATTTTTTCGGAACCATTGTGATACTATGAGAGCTTTGAATGATGTATTTGGTATGAGATCATGATTTTTAAGGTACGTTTGAGGTAGATGACACTATTGAAATGAGCAGAGAATATTTTTTAGGGTTTTGAAATTATTCCAGGAAGCTACGACGATTCTGAGATTTGGCTGAGGTTTTATGATGTTATGATGACGATGTGTATTACGCTGTTGCGGTATGTTTATGGTAAAGAAGCTGATGCTATATGAGGAATTTGATTATGCTATGTATCTTATGATGAAGTATTGAAGAAGCGTCGACGAATTTGTATATGTGTAATAAGGTAAGGAGTAATGAATAGTGATTTAGGGCCTCTGACTTGTGAAGAAGTATGTTGGAAACCAAGAATCGTACTTTAAGAGTTATGAAATTTGTGTAAATGCGTGACTGTATCACAATGCTGACGAATATTTCTTTTGGACACTTATATTTATAGGATTTTGTTTCTACAGATTTGTAACCCAAATTCTTGACCTGTGAAATATTTTTATATGAGACTGTCACTGTAGCGGAAACTGGTGTCGTAAATATTTCGGTAAGAAAGTTCAGTGACCACCTGCACGTAATGCGTCGTGGGCACCCAGGTGAGCGGCCAGGTGTGTCAGACGCCTGGAGAAAAAGCCATTATTGCGAGCAGCGGCACAGGTAGAAAAAAAAGGGAGGCCATTATCCTCGCTATTGACGTTCCTTTGTAGAAAGCATCCCAAATATGACACGCTAATTACTTGGAAACATATCGTACTTTCTGATATTTACTGAAATGCCTAATGAAATGACAAGAGATAGTTTGTCTACACACCTGATTATGACTACTGTCTTTCTAGATGAGATATTTTTTTTACTGCTTATGAAATGCCACATGGCTATTGAACGATGTTCTTATGCTTTGCTTTGTACATATTTGCTCATTTTCTTTAATATCTAGTTTCTAGCTGCACTGCAGCATTGGTTAAAATAAAATTTTATAGATGTACTAATATAAATATTTTATGCCTACAGATCCAGTAAATAATTTTATGATCTATTCAAAAAAACGAAGGAGCATAAAAAGATATTTCCCTTCACAGGAATTGCATACGGAATTTTCTTTTCAACTACTGAGTAATTTTTTGTAGAATTAGTTTTTATGGTGCACCACTTTAATTACTTAGACATTAAGATGTGATTATACATTTTCCTTACCTGCATTGTTATCTTTAGTGTAATATTTTTTCTGCTTGAGCTATGTCATGTTTAGGTATAAGTTGCTGCTGTTTGCCAGGCATAGTGTTATTGAATTTGACTTTGTATTATTCTGTTAAGCCAGTTTTACTAATGATTTATTTTTATTGTTTGCTGCGCATTGCCTCATATTAGTTGTAATGTTGAATTGCTTGGTAATTTAGATTTACTGTAGCTTGCTTTGCCAGCTTGAAATTTTTGTCATTGATGTTTGTGTTACTTGATTTGTTTGCTGCTGCATTGCCTCGTCCCTTAGTTTAGCATCTGAGCTCAGTAGATTTAAGTTAGCTTAAGAGGGGGTAGACTATATAAGAAACTAACTATGATGGATTGGAAGAAATGCATTGAGAAGCTTAAAGAAAATGCTTTGGCGAAAAAAAAAAGGTATTTTGAAAGAGGATATGAACAAAAATAGTAGGGCTTAGGGACAACAGATATAGGTAGGATTTTCTTGGAAATAAATAATGAGTTAAGAAATATGTGAATTAAATACAGAAAGCATGCTTGGATAGGATTTTTTTGGTGGAAGCAAAGGTTGAAATAAGACGAAAGATCTATGGAATGAAGTTTTGGGTTGGACTGCAGTACCAAATGTTACACTGAAAACAAACCCTGTCCTTTCCTTTTGTGTTATTACACTATGTGTAGTTATGTTTTTCCTGTATTTATATGTTTATCTGATAAGACTTATGTTGTAGAATTTTTCTAGTACTAAGCTCCATTCACTATGATGAGGAATACTGTTATCCTCAAATATAATTTGCATTTATAATATGTTATTTACCTTGTAAATATGCTTAGACATTATTTATTCTGTTTTGTTTTAATGCTTATGTGTGAAGTTGATGTTCCAAAAGTTATTCTGATATTTTATGTATTTATTTATGTCATAATTCCTGTAACATTGATGTATATGTTTATTTCTGTTCTGTTGTAAAACCTGTACTACAAATGTTATCTGTATTGTTATGTTCTTTAATAATGTATTTTGTACCTTTGTAATTGTATTCTCATGTTATAATATTGTAATTGACACCAGTTCTTCAAATTATGTATCATTTCACAGCACACGTTTCTGTTGGTCATAGTATATGGACAATATGTGAGAAGTAGGGACTGATAGTGTTTGCACGTGTGTTAATAATTCAGCAAGGGACTGGATAACAGCATTGCTGGTTCTAAGGACAATTCCAAAAACTTTGTGAGTGCACAAGTGGTGGTTATGGACTTGCTATATTATCCGCAAGACTCTTCAATGGTGATTGTGCACCTGCATAGTCACAACAGATGGCTGCTGGCCATCTCTACAAGGACTACAGTGGGTCTGCATCTTTGATGACCCACCAATACCATTATTTCTACAAGGACTACAGTGGGTCTACATCTTTGATGATCCATCAGTACCATTATTTCTACAAGGACTGCAGTGGGTCTGCACCTCTGGTGGCCCACCAATACCGTAATCTCTACCAGGACTGCAGTGGGTCTGCTCTGTGATGACCTACCAAACGATATTCTTCAAAACTTCGACTGACTCCGGTGTGGGTTTGCTCTGTTGTGGCCCATGACCTGTCTGCATGTCGAGAGTCAGCACTGTCTTTCCGTTGGAAGGACAACGCTACTTCTTCAAGACTGCATGGAAATCCACTACTTCTGTGTGCATTTTCTTTTACTGCTCAGACTTTGAGAAAAACACGGCAATTTTAGTGTGATCAATGATCAGGACTGTCTTTATGGACTGTGAGAAAATTTTAGCTTTTGACCAACATTGTATCAATAAGTGTGTGCATTTGATTTCTTTGTTATTGTAATTATGAAAATTTTTTTCAAATCTGTATTGGGCACTGCCCAAACCAATTTGTAAAAATTTTTGTGGGGAGCATGGGGGCTATGTAAGTAGGCTGTTTAGGTTTTTTTAATGGTAACGCCACCTGTGTATGAAAATCACTGGCTGTGCTGTGTGCAGTCTGTGGCTGCTTTGCATTGTTGTAATACTCGCCATTGTAGTGTTAGGCAGCTGGCTGTGAACAGCGCGTAGCGTTGCGCAGTTGGAGGGTAGCCGCCAGCAGTGGTGGATGTGGGGAGAGAGATGGCGGAGTTTTGAAATTTGTCATGAACTGCTATATTTATATATGATGATATCAAGGTAAATACATTGTTTGTTCTCTATTAATATCTTTCATTTGCTAACTATTCCTATCAGTAGTTAGTGCCTTCCGTAGTTTGAATCTTTTATTTAGCTGGCAGTAGTGGCGCTAGCTGTATTGCAGTAGCTTCAGTAGCGAAGATTTTTGTGAGGTAAGTGATTTAGTGATTTGTGAAACGTATAGGTTAATGTTAGTCAGGGCCATTCCTTCGTAGGGATTTTTTGAAAGTCAGATTGCGTTGCGCTAAAAATATTGTGTGTCAGTTAAAGGACAGTCGTGTATAATTGTTATAAAGGGGACGTTTCAATACGACAAAAACTTTTTTATGAAAACAGGTTGGTTTTACTCAGGATTCCAACGCACCATATTATTCTTCACTCTTTTGGCTACAAACTCTGTTTTTCAGCATAGTCTCCGTTCATTCCGACGTTTGACGTACGTTATTGGGAGCGCCTGTAGCCTGCAGGGTTTCCACTCTACTCGTCGACGTCGGAGACAACGTCGTGCTGCATCAGTAACCTCCACCTCTCCATGTGTTTCCAGTGGAGCGCGTCCTTCATTGTGTCAGACCGATGGCCTTTGTGGTATTCTGTAAGGCGGCGAGGACTCCAGCAGGCACACACCTATGAGTACGCCAACTGGTAGACGAGTGTGTCAGCAATACCAACAGTCACATACAATTGAGCAGCGAGGTGTTTGATTGTGATCTGTTCATCACCTCGAATGAGAGTTTTCTCACGTTCCAACACTACGAGCATCACAGATATGGGAGGCCCGTCAGCACGCTGGAGGTGATACCTTATTGCGATAATGACGATTGGGGATGCCTCGCCCACTGACTCACTTTGCTTCCGTGCATCGACTGGTCTCTGTTGAGATTCTGCAAGCGCCTATAAATATCTGTGATAATCTGGTTTTCTTCCGAAAGAATCTCAATGACCTCTCTGCTTGGAACGCACCTCTGTTACAGACGCTATTTTGAAAGTACGTAAATCGTTGCCACCTATTAGAACTTAATGAAACTATAGTAACTAAAGCGGGAATATTCCACGATGTCCCACACAAATTCTGCAAATTGGCCGAGAAAAAAAAAGTGTTACATTACTTATCGAACGCCCCTCATACGTACTCGGCAAGCAACTATGTGGTACATGCGGAGTGTAGCTTGTACCACTACTTATCATTTCCATTTCTCTTCCGCTTGCAGACAGAGCGAGGGACAAACGACTGTCTATATTCGTCCGTACAAGTCCCAATTTCTCTCATTTCGTTTGCACTATCCGTACGAGAAATGTACATTTGCAGCAGTAGAATCGTTCTGCAGTGAATTTCAAATGCTGGTTCTCTAAATTTTCTCGATAGTGATCTGCGAAAAGAAAGTCGTCTTTCCTCCAGGCATTCCCATTTGAGTTCACGAACTATCTCTGTAACACCTGCGTGTTGATCGAACCTACTGGTAACAATTCTAGCTCCATGGTTCTGCACTGCTTCGATATCTCCTTTATATACGACCTGGTGGGGATCCCAAACACTCCCGCAGTACTGAAGAATGGGTCACGCTAGTGTTCTGTACGCGGTCTCCTTTACAGATGAACCACAGTTTCTTAAAATTACCCCAGTTAACCGAAATCGTCCATTCTCCTTCCCTACTACCGTCCTTACATGCTCGTTCCATTTCATACCGCTGTTCAACGCTACGCCTAGTGTGGGGCTGCGGGTTGTTTGTCGTAATAATAATCATTAGTCATAGGAGGAAACTGGATTTGTTGTAAATATTGTTCGCCATCTTTTACGAGAACCTGGCAACTATTTCTGTGGTCAGCCAGAAAGCGATGGAGAACATATTGTCCATATTTCCCAGTCTAAGTCCACCTTCTTGTCCAGCCCATTGATAGAAATGTTTCTACTCCCTATTTGCTCATTGGCATCAGGACTATGATTATAAATGAAGATTTTGAGTTGTAATTGATACATATACAGGGTGTACATAAAGTCAGGGAACACTTTCAATTATTTATTGCACAAGAACTAAGCATTATACAGATGTCACACATATTACATTTTGAAGAAAAACTTTCAAAGTTTTTTTTTTTTCAAACATTCGATATGCGAACCATGAGTGACCCGGCAGACGTCAATACAGTAATGGAGTTCTTGCCATACCTGTCGCAACATGCCATCGTCAACTGTGGCAGTCGCTTCCCGTTTTCTATCCCAGAGCTCTGCTACATCACGTGGTAGAGATCTTTAATGTGTCCCCACAGAAGAAAGTCACACGGAGTGAGATCTGGTGATCGGGGAGGCCATTTCATGAAACAGCTGTCCCGTAGCACAGCCGATCCATCGATGTGGTAGCTCTGTGTTCAGGTACCCACGAACTTCACGATGAGAATGGAATGGAGCCCCATCCTGCTGAAAGATGAACGGAGAGTTCGATTGCATTTGAGGCATCAGCCATTGACGCAACATGTCCAAGTAGGAATATCCAGTGACAATGCTCTCGGCGAAGAAGAATGGCCCGTACAGTTTTCGATGTGACAAGGCAGAAAAAACATTTACCTTTGGGGAATCATGCTCAAATTCGATGCATTCGTATGGATGCTTTGGACTAGAGCTCTGCATTTCGATGAAAACAACCGCTCGAGCATTTCCCATTTCGTGCCGCTGCTCGACGGCTGGGAAAGGCCCACGCTGCGATACGGCTGTGGCCGTCTAATGCGCCATGTGGCCGGTTGTCCTCCACCTCTCGGTTATCGGTTGGACTGTCGAGCACTGCCGGGCGCTCGAGCGTACTCACAATCTCGGCCGGTGACAGTACAACCGCCGCGCGAGCTCTACAGTGCCGAATCGCATTAGAAACCGTGTGTGAACGCAGTTGACGACCTGACTTCGAGCAGCGCAGACGCGTTATGGATAAACCAAGTATAGATCGTAAACGTTCCATTCATGAAACGAAGAGAAGTTTTATGGAGAGAATTAGGAGCGGCTCATTAGTCCTGAAGAAGAAAGATATGTCGGAAGAGGAGACGAAAAGTGAAGCTTGGAAATCGTTTGCACTTGTAGTGGATCCTGTCACGCAGGATTCTGCAATGTACCACATGTGATACCATACTTTCGTACCAGCAAGCGCAACAGGTATGCTTCGGCACTTTAAAAGTAAATGCGGAGCAGCAGTCCACCGGCCACTTGCAGTACCAAGTAGCATAGAGAAAGTTATTGTTGAAAGGTTGGTCGATATGAGTGGAATAGATTTGCTACCGTTAAATACTTGTAGTAAGATTGGCTTCAAGAATTATTCGCAGGAGCTCATAAATGCCACTTACGGCAAAGTCAGTATAGAAGATGTTCTTCCGCACCCTACCACTGTATCGCGGCATATTAAAGAAAAGGCAGACAAAATACGGGTGACAATGGTGCCTTAAAGAACAAAATGTGCGCTTTAGAAGGTGATCTGTGGTCTGATAACTACAAGAAGAGAAATTTTTTGACTGTGACGTCACATTATGTGAACGATGAGTGGCAGCTAGAAACGCTTGTTTTGATAACAACCGAGTTTCCGGACGTACCTAAGACAGGAGAGAACGTACGGCACGAAATCGAAGAGCGGGTGCTTGCGTTAGGAATTAACAAGAATGATCTTACGAAATGTTACTTTGTCACCGACCAAGGAGCTAATATGAAGAAGGCACTTGAGTCTTACGACCGTTTGCCTTGCTTTGATCACTGCTTGATGACTGAGCTTCGTCACACATTTCAAGAGACGGTTTTAGAAGACGAAGCCCCTGAAATCCTGTCCTGTCTATTATCACCAAGAGCTATAGTAGGCTATTTGAAGAGATCGGGTCACTCGGGGCATCTGCAGCACTCTGTGAAGCAAGAAGCTGTAACTCGGTGGGACAGTAAACTGTTAATGCTCAATTCCGTCATAAGTCAAATCGACGATATTCGAGATCTACTAGAATCCCGGGGGCAATCGACACTCTTAGAAACCTTCCAAGAAGGGTGCGAACGAGACGTTGTCGCTTTTCTAAACCCCTTTAAAGAAGCGTGTTTGGATTTGGAAAAAGCAAAGGTAACAACGCTGGAATGTGTGCTGCCGTGGTACAAGAGTCTGTTACATCATTGTGAACCGATAGACAGTGACAACGAGGTAAGAACACTTTCTATAGGTTACGATACTTTATACAACTGTTGAATTATCAGAGTGCAGTTATTTATATTGGGTTTCCTTTTCAGCTCATGGCGAAAATAAAAAGGAGAGCAGCATACTTCATCACAGAGAAGTGCAAAATTGAGGCTATCCATTACGTTGCCACGGCTCTGTGGCCATCGCGGCGTCATTTGAAGAAACTCACAGCAGATGAAAAGCAAGCCGCACTGAAACCAATTAGTAAACGAATGTTTGTTTGTCTAATCTGCCATCTTTCGTTAGATCAACATTTATTACGTCTACAGTGTGATATTTGAGAAAGGTTTCGCAGCTTAAACATTCCACAATGCGTTTTGATGTAATTCGTGCGATATATATAAAATGTCACCGTAAATATAGTCGTTAAGTAACCAGTAATTATAACTAAGGTGTATACATATTTGAAGGTGACAGGAATATCTTACGGATGTTTTCATTCATGTTTAGAGTCCATTCAAGCAAACAGTGACCAAGTTCCTCCCCTGAAAAAGTCCAGGATGGACTTGAGTTTGGATGAGGACGACGAAGATGGACACGCAGTTACTACCAATGAACTCGACAGGTACCTTTCGCTCTCCAAATCCGACTGTAGCTGCGCCGAATGACAAATTTTGCAGTGGTGGAAAACGCACGCGGTGCTATTTCCGTGGCTGTCGGTAGTAGCCAGAAGAGTTCTCTGTATTCCTGCCATTAGTGCTGCCAGCGAGAGAAATTTTAACCGGGTGGGTCACCTGCTGTCCAGCAAAAGATCGTGCCTGGAATCGGACGGATGATCTCTTATTGATCCATCACAATTACCTATTCACAACATACCACGTAATCACAAGGAAGGAAACATTCCTCAAACCCTTTAAATGTATGATTTCACTTTCATTGACTTCACAGGAAGAAGTTTAAACCGCCAGCTGTAGTAATAGCTCCAAGAACACAAATGACGCCTGTGTATCAAATGGCTCTGAGCACTAAGCGACTTAACTTCTGAGGTCATCAGTCGCCTAGAACTTAGAACTAATTAAACCTAACTAACCTAAGGACATCACACACATCCATGCCCGAGGCAGGATTCGAACGTGCGACCGTAGCGGTCGCTCGGCTCCAGACTGTAGCGCCTAGAACCGCACGGCCACTCCGGCCGGCGCCTGTGTATCAGGGAGCACCAATGACGAAAAACGAATTGTATAGTCATGATTCACTTGTAACGTTATTTACAGGTCATAATTTGAAACTTCCTGGCAGATTAAAACTGTGTGCCGGACTGAGACTCGAACTCGGGACCTTTGCCTTTCGCGGGCAAGTGCTCTACCAACTGAGCTACCCAAGCACGACTCACGCCCCGTCCTCACAGCTTTACTTCTGCCAGAACCTCGTCTCCTACCTTCACTTGCCCGCGAAAGGCAAAGGTCCCGAGTTCGAGTCTCGGTCCGGCACACAGTTTTAATCTGCCAGGAAGTTTCATATCAGCGCACACTCCGCTGCAGGGTGAAAACCTCATTCAGGTCATAATTTTTTCAGAAATTAACGTTTACGCAACAAAATTTCGTGAGTATTACTTTTAACTCCGTCATTCCTTCCCGACCCTGCATTCAATATTAGTACAACGTATACGTGGCCGAGTTTGGAGATAGGCTACACATAGTCCATGATTAGACTACTGTTTTCCCGTTTGTCTACCGAACGGAACAAAATACTAAATACAGACATTACAGTTTTTAACGTTACAATTACTGGAATACACGATAACCTCAAAGACGAAAGTCCAGTAGTCTGCAACATATTATAAACATCAAATGTAATATATACAAGTGTATTATTTAGGTTATAGAACTGGTAGTAAACAACGAAAGACATTTGTAAAAGAAATAAGTGAGTGGTTAATGTGAAGCGGTGGCCTCTGATCTCAAGGAGTGTGACGAAGCGCTGCTCTCTGGCACTGAGTCCACCGGTTACTGGCGACCGGCCGAGCGTTTGGCGCACTCGGCCGAGCGCTGGCGATCGGTTGCTCACAGCCGGCGGAAGAGGACGCTCGGCCGGGTACTCCCGAGAGCCAGAGGGTCGAGCGGGACACGCCGGTAAAAATCGGAGATAATGCAGACCTATACTTTGTACACCAGATTTGACAATTATGCTTTTTCACTTTCCCATTAGTGTGAAAAGTGGCTTCGTCGCAAAAAGTTAAGCGATTAACAATGTCATCCTCATCCTCATTCAATTGTTGCAACTGCGAACAAAACTCAAAACGCTTGTCTTTGTCGTCGTCATTGATTTCTGCACTAGCTCCAATTTGAATGGTTTCATAGACAGCTTCTGTTGGAGGACTTTCCATACTGTCATTGTGGCCATTTCTAGTTCACGGGATGCACGACGCACCGATTTCTTTGGACTACTTATGAATGTCTCTCGTATGCACTCCACATTCACTTCACTCACACCGGGACATCCGCTTCTCTTTGCCGGGCACAAGCAACCCGTCGTAACAAATTGGTTGTGCCAGTGGTAAATGGCCCTCCTTGTTGGTGGCTTCTAACCTTACATGGTTCTAAACATCCGTTGAACATCTGTAGGACTCCAACACAATTTAGCTCGTTTCGCACCTGAACTCGCCTTGTTTGCGACTAGCGCTGACTATCGGCAACTTACCTAACTACGCTGTGGCGGTATACATGGAAAAAAAAATTCAGGGTTTCTGTTCAAAATGACATATGTATGATATCTGTACAATGTTTGGCCCTTGTGCAATAAATAATTGAAATGTTCCTGGACTTTATGTATACCCTGTTTTTGGTAAAGTTTCTCATGCAGAACATTGTAATATTCATTATGTTCATACTGACAGTAAATTTCTCTATCATAAACAACACTATGAGCAGATCAGAGGCGACCTCTATGGTAAGTTCCTACTAAATTGTCTTTCGACCCGACTACTGATAATAAAATAAATGCTCGTCACAAACGTGGAAAATAATTGTCACCAGTTGCCACGTGGATTTGTTAACATTACGGATGGCACACTAACAGTTACTTTTGCAAAATATGACCGACCCACTTCAGTGTACAGTCCTCCCGAGATAACTTTCTAGTATTACTGAAAATAAGTGTTTTGTAACAGCCTGTCTCTGACGTCATTCGAGGCAGCGCGCACTGCAGCATTTGACTGATACGGATGTGACGGTGGCTGGGTGCGAAGGGAAACCTAGTCTTGCCTCTCGGTATGTATTTATATGTAACGGGGATTCAAAAAGAAACGAGCTGGTGGCATAATTACATAAACCAGTACCTTCATGTTACAGGTATTGACCCTTGCTGTTGAGACACTTGTCCCAGGTGACACAAGGCGGTGAATGGCTGTCTCATAAAACTCCAGGGGTTGCGATGTCAACCAGTTCCGCATGTACAGCTGGACGTCGTCGTCAGAGGCGAATCGTTTGCCCCTCAGAGCCTTTTTAAGGGGACCAAAAATGGCGTAATTACAGGGAGAGCGGTCTGGACTGTATGGAGAGTGGCCGAGAACCTCCCATTTGAATTTATGCATGAGTGCCATGACTGAGTTCGCCATATGAGGCTTTGCATTGTCGTGGAGCAGAATGACACCATGGGTGAGACTGCCTGGTCTTTTTGATTTGATCGCTTGGCAAATGGTGGTCAAGGTTTGTGAGTAATGCTGGGCATTCACCGTTGTCCAATGCTGCAGGAAATGAATCAGGAAGGGGCCATCTTGGTCAAAGAAGAACGCCAGCATAAACTTTCATGCACTCGTGTGGGTGGCCTTGGCTTTTTTGGTGGTAGTGACCCTGGATGCTTCCAGTGGTGACTTTGCCATTTTGATTCTCGTTTGATGACACCATGACTCATCTCCAGCCACGACTCATGCCAGGAACGCATTACCTTCCCAAGTATAGCGCGGCAGATGAGCAAGACATGCCTCCTGGTGTTGTTGAAGACTGTGGGCACCCATTGGGCACACACATTGTGCATGTGCAGTCGTTCATTCATGATGGTGTGAACATTTCTGACGCTCAATCCGACCACGGTGGCTATGGCTTTCACTGTCACTCGGAGGTCCTGTGTGATGAGTGCATCCACCAGCTGGACGATGTTATCGGTAATGCAGTGTGGTGCTCCAGACCGCGCATCATCTGCTAACGACACCCATCCTTCCCTGAAGCGCTTGTGCCATGCCTTGACCCTTACAAGAGAGATGCAGTGTTCGCCGTACACTTGTGACATTCGTTGATGAATGTCTGTTCCTCCTACTCCTTCCGTTGCAAGAAAACGAATGACACCTCTCTGCTCTTCTGTTGACGCCTCCATGTCACTGTTTGCAATGCGACTGGCAGCATTGGACGATTGATGCATGCTACTGCTAGCTCTGTATAGTCACGTGACGTGCACGCGTGCCCTCTAGCGACGGGCTGTGAACTTCCACGCTCTGGTCGAAACCACATCTCGTTACACATGCCACGATATTACCCTCCTGTCACCGGTTTGCGCATTCCAGACTTCGGCTCATTTCTTTTTGAACCCCCCTTGTATGTGGCCCATTACAGACTTCGGTTCAATTCTTTTTGAACCCCTCTTATATGTGGCGCAGTGCACGGCCAAGGGAACACCTCCTGTCATCCGCCCTATGCCCATGGTAGCAGTCGCTTTCTCGGACACATAATATTTAATAGCAATGTTATGAATAAATTTAGAATCTTCGTAATTTTTGCATGCACCTTGGCAGGTTGTTTAAAATCAGAGAAAAAGTTTTACTGGCCTGCGGGAAAACTTTACCTTCTAGAATTTTTAGAATGGAACTGACAGTAGAATATGACCTCGGAATTACAACTTTAAGAGATCTTGTATTGGTTATTATTAACATCAAGGTCCTAAAACTTGTTATAGCTTTATAGCTGTTATAGGTTTTATCACGTGCTGTAACCAAAAATCTCTAGCATTAATATAACAGATACTTAATTTACTTCAAATAAGGATGTTGTTGTTCCAAATTTAGTTTCCAGTAAATTACTCGAAAACTATTAGAGGTAGCTTAATTGGGCCATTTAGTTATTATTTTTATGTTGAATTGAAGCGTCATACAAATTTTCACATTTCTAAGTCTGATATTTAGCGCCTTCAATTTTTCTTAAAACCGTGGATTCTGACCAAAATATTGCTTTAATCACGTTGAGACTTGTACCAGTTAATTTTGGCATACGTCTGCACATTATGACCAATTTCTGGCTTCCTAGCTTTATTATTTAGCGCCACTTATTTTTTTCTTAAGACGATGTGTTTAGGTGAAATATTGACCTAATCAATCTGATACTTGATAGTTTAAACATTATTACACTAAAGTATATGTTTACAAAGTTTGAAAAGGCAACTTTAACTTTTAATTTCGTTCTTAAATTATGGTGCAATACTCGTGTGCTACGCAGAGACACGTTGTGGTGACGTGGTGCTACTAGGAGTGAACTGGGGTCAGTTTCGGCACACTCGCTCGCCTCTGTATCTCTGAAAACGTACAGCGCTTGTTTCGCAACACTAGGTATTCAACGGATGTGACTCTATCATGCGGTACACAACTAACACTGTATTCGAACTTTAAGGGATTGCGTTTCCTACAAATCTTCATTTACGTACATTTTTATACATTTAGAGCAAGCTGTCATTCATCACATCAGCTAGAAAATTTGTCTAAGTGGCGCTGTGTTCTCGTACACTACCGCATCACCAGCAAGCAGCTGCAGATTGCTGCTCACGATGTCCGGCAGATCGTTTATGCATATAGAAGTAGTCTTTCGCTTAGGCCATTCCAACTGAAACTCTTGTATCTGATGAACACTTGTCGTCTAAGATAACGTACCCGTTTGTGTTTGTATTCGAGCCACACACATATCTGTGAACGTTTCCTTAATATCATATTTCACGACCCATCTGCAGTGGAACACCGCGTCAAACCCTTTCCGGAAATCTAGGAATATGGAATGCACAGGCTGCCCTTCATCCGTGGTTCGCATGATATCATGTGAGAAAAGGAAAATGTGAGTTTCACACTTGCTGATTTGTGGGCAGAAGATTTTCCCTCTGAAGCACATTTATTACATTCGAACTGAAAATATGTTCCAGAGTTCTTCACCGAAACGACGTTAAGGATACTGGTCTATAAATTTGAGGGCCCGTCCTTTCCCCTTTCCGTATACAAGGTTCATCTGCTCATTTCTCTCGTTGTTTTGGACTTTGCTCTGGACTAGAAATCCGATATGGAATCAAGTTGAGCAAGGAGCCAGTGTTGTACAGTACTCACTGTGAAACCGAATTGGGATTCTATCCGAACCTGGCAACTTATTTATTGTCATCTGCTTCAGTTGCTTCTCTGTGCAACGCGTTCATATTACTACGTTCTCTATGCGAGTGTCTGTGCAATTGTTAAACGACGGTATGTCTGCACGATCCTCCTGCGTTGAAGGTTTCTTAAATGCGAAATTTGAAGCTCAGCTTTCCTTTTGCTTTATTCGGGTTATACAAGACCAGTGAACAAATAACTGGATACATCCAGTCACATTAAAGTGACCACCTGTCAGAGGACAGGATAACGGCCTTTTGCAGCACGGACCGCCTTGAGATGGACAGGAAGAGACTCAATGAGATTCTAGAAGGTACCGGCAGGGATATGGAGCGAGGCCAACTCCAGCGCCGTGGTCGACCAGCTCCGCTAGGTTTACCGATCGAGGATCCATGGCGTCAACAACCCCGACCGAGGTGGTCCCAGAGTTTCTCGACGGGGTTTAAATCCAGGGAGTTTGGTGGGCAGGGAATAAAGGCAAACTCATCCTGGTGGTCTTTGAACCACGCCCGTACACTGCGAGCTGTACGGCACGGCCGGCTGGAGTGGCCGTGCGGTTCTAGGCGCTACAGTCTGGAACCGAGCGACCGCTACGGTCGCAGGTTCGAATCCTGCCTCGGGCATGGATGTGTGTGATGTCCTTAGGTTAGTTAGGTTTAATTAGTTCTAAGTTCTAGGCGACTGATGACCTCAGAAGTTAAGTCGCATAGTGCTCAGAGCCATTTGAACTATTTGTACGGCACGTCGGATATTCCTGGTGGTAGATGCCGTGTGGCGAGCAAATACCAACTGCATGCAAGGAGGGATATTGTCCCTAAGGATAGATGCATACTTGTGTTTATCCACTGTGCCTTCCAGAATGTCGAGATCACCCAGGGAATGCGACACAAACATCCGCACACGATAATGCTCCATCTTCCGGCCTGGACCTTTCCGACGATTGTTGCAGAGCCGCACACGCCATTCAGTGAGCGTCCACTTGCGGTACTGTTGCGCAGATTCCAGCGTTCATCACGAATGAACAGCAGTCTGTATAGATGTATGAACGAGGCATCTGCTGCGGAGGCCCACACGCAGCAACAGTCGTTGAGGAGACACTGCTGGTGACCCCTTCGCTCATCTGGGCGGTCAGATACTTAACAATTGCACGTTTATTCGCCCGTACACAACTCCACAGCTATTGTTCACCCCTGTTATCAATGAGTGCCATCTTGCCATGCATGGTATACTTTAACAGTTTACAAACTTAGCCGTTTCGGCAGTGCTTAAAGCATTTTCACTGAAGACAATGATCATCCGCTTTTGCATGTCTGACAAATAGCTCCGTTTCCACTTTGCGACGCCAACTGTACTGTTTTCTGCGTCCCTGGGACACGTTTTATACAGGGTGTTACAAAAAGGTACGGCCAAACTTTCAGGAAAAATTCCTCACACACAAAGAAAGAAAATATGTTATGTGGGCATGTGTCCGGAAAAGCTTACTTTCCATGTTAGAGCTCATTTTATTACTTCTCTTCAAATCACATTAGTCATGGAATGGAAACACACAGCAACAGAACGTACAAGCGTGACTTCAAACACTTTGTTACAGGAAATGTTCAAAATGTTCTCCGTTAGAGAGGATACATGCATCCACCCTCCGTCGCACGGAATTCCTGACGCGCTGATGCAGCCCTGGAGAATGGCGTATTGTATCACAGCCGTCCACAATTCGAGCACGAAGAGTCTCTACATTTGGTACCGGGGTTGCGTAGACAAGAGCTTTCAAATGCCCCCATAAACGAAAGTCAAGAGGGTTGAGGTCAGGAGAGCGTGGAGGCCATGGGATTGGTCCGCCTCTACCAATCCATCGGTCACCGAATCTGTTGTTGAGAAGCGTACGAACACTTCGACTGAAATGTGCAGGAGTTCCATCGTGCATGAAGCACATGTTGTGTCGTACTTGTAAAGGCGCATGTTCTAGCAGCACAGGTAGAGTATCCCGTATGAAATCATGATAACGTGCTCCATAGAGCGTAGGTGGAAGAACATGGGGCCCAATCAAGACATCACCAACAATGCCTGCCCAAACGTTCACAGAAAATCTGTGTTGATGACGTGATTGCACAATTGCGTGCGGAATCTCGTCAGCCCACACATGTTGATTGTGAAAATTTACAATTTGATCACGTTGGAATGAATCCTCATCCGTAAAGAGAACATTTGCACTGAAATGAGGATTGACACATTGTTGGATGAACCGTTCGCAGAAGTGTACCCGTGGAGGCCAATCAGCTGCTGATAGTGCCTGCACACGCTGTACATGGTACGGAAACAACTGGGTCTCCCGTAGCACTCTCCATACAGTGGCGTGGTCAACGTTACCTTATACAGCAGCAACTTCTCTGACGCTGACATTAGGGTTATCGTCAACTGCACGAAGAATTGCCTCATTCATTGCAGGTATCCTCGTCGTTCTAGGTCTTCCCCAGTCGCGAGTCATAGGCAGGAATGTTCCGTGCTCCCTAAGACACCGATCAATTGCTTCGAACGTCTTCCTGTCTGCCAACTCCGCATTTGTAAACATTGCACTGACTGCAAAACCACGTTCGTGATGAACACTAACCTGTTGATGCTACGTACTGATGTGTTTGATGCTAGTACTGTAGAGCAATGAGTCGCATGTCAACACAAGCACCGAAGTCAACATTACCTTCCTTCAATTGGGCGAACTGGCGATGAATCGAGGAAGTACAGTACATACTGAAGAAACTAAAATGAGCTCTAACATGGAAATTAAGCGTTTCCAGACACATGTCCACATAATATCTTTTCTTTATTTGTGTGTGAGGAATGTTTCCTGAAAGTTTGGCCGTACCTTTTTGTAACACCCTGTATACCCTACACCGCTAGTGCTGCCACCTGCTGCCTGTAAGTGACACTGAACATAGACGGCCTTTAGGCTAATGTGCCTGAACGGTCTAGAAGCCTTCAAACCGCTTACTAGTTCTCTTGTCTTCGGCACGACCTTTTTCTAAAGTATGATGGTGGTAGTTCTTTGCTCCGCGCACCGATGCACCATTGTCGTTGGGAACACCACTGTGTTTGCGCCCCTCCCTGCTGCCCCCTGTCTATCGGCACCGCAGAAATGGCCGGTCTGCCGACAGTCCGAAGTGCTGCAGCGGCAGTCGCACCAGCCCTGCTGTTGCAAACGAGGGCATTTCCTTACCCTGTACGATCCTACACGATATAGCGAACAATGTGACGGGTGCTAGTCTCTGGGGGCCGCTGGGATGTTGCAAGACGTTGAGTGTGACCCTTTAGAGCCCATTAATGTCACAGTCGCATGACAGTTGTGGGATCCTGGTCAAGGCGAATAACGTTAGCGTGGTATCATGAATCGCATGCTCGACACGCCACGATACTGTCGCTGTCAAATTCGGAAACGTGTTGGTGAACGTTCTTCCTTTTTGTATATGGCATAAGACAGTTTTTTCACAAACACCGTTCGGATGCGATTCCTGAATGAGAAACCTGCTGCGCAATCTGTCCTTCTATACAGGGTGTAGATAACCTATACCAATTCAAAAATAATAGCGAAGTGCATAGCTACAACAATAGAAGAAAGAATGACCTTCACTATTCTGGGTTAAATCTGCCAACTCTGTGTGGTTGCGCTATTGTTCATATCCAAACACCACGCTAAATTGACGCATGTTGCATTCCGCCATAATGATGTTACAATTTCAAACCAAATGGCTCTATGCACTATGAGACTTAACATATGACGTCATCAGTCCCCTAGACTTAGAACTACTTAAACTTAACTAACCTAAGGACATCACACACATCCATGCCCGAGGCAGGACTCGAACCTGCGACGGTAGCAGCAGCGCGGTTCCGGACTGAAGCGCCCAGAACCGCTCGGCACAGCGGCCGGCTGTTGCAATTTGATTGACCGGCTGTGTATTTAAACAACATATTCAGTTACTATGAACTCACGCTTTGAGACTTGGGTTCTAACTTACGTATACAGATAATAATAATAATTTCGTGTAGCTCAGTGGCCTCGTTCAAGTCTTTCTATTGGACGCTTGAGTGTACCAACTTACCCAATTACACAATCAGGGAAAGGGTACCCATATCAAACCACGTGTTGTTTCTGGCGAATTTCCAGACCATTGAGGTATGAAAATAGTACGTAGTCCGACTGAGATTTGATGTCGCTTTATCCCGATTTCCCGGCACGCACTTTGCCGCTAGACCACTAGATACAACAAGCATATAATTTTTTTTTAATTTTGGCTTTCGGGACGTGCCCATACCATCATTTCAGCAGCGGAAAGACCATACGACAGTGTATTACGACAATTTAGAAGATTCAGTAGGATCAAGTTTTATCCTCTTACTAAGTTACATAGGTTTAGACTTATCATTTGACCCCATAAGGCGACAGTATTAAGGCCTACTATGCCTATTTTCATTCACTGATTTTCGGGTACGTCGTGATTAAAAGAAAAAGTATTAATTTCTCAAAAGCGTGTAACCAGAATAACCGCTGGAGCCCACTCAAGATCACCTAATTTAAGGTACTCGGTATATTCACAGTATCTTTGAAATACATTCACTTATGAAATTTGTTATTAATAACCTATCCCAATTCAAAAATAATAGCGAAGTGCATAGCTACAACACTAGAAGAAAGAATGACCTTCACTATTCTGGGTTAAACCTGAGTTTGGAATGGAAAGGGGTGAATTATGCTGCCAGAAAGATCTTTGCTCATTCGCCAAATAGCATTAAATGTCAGACAGATAGCCAACCAACATTTAAAAACAATTTAAAAGAATTTCTGAATGACGACTCCTTCTACTCAATAGATGATATAACATAGTAACTGTAAAGAAGAAAAAAAAAATATATATTTTATATAATGGAAAGACTTATGTCAAACTGACACGTTCCACATCATTACGAAATGTCGTATCGTTATCTACGTAGCAAGTATTAACCTAATGTGATGTAAGGACAACGCGACACCCAGTCCCCTAGGGGAAGAAAATCTCTGACCGGGCTGGGAAGCGAACCCGGGCCCCTTCCGTTAGCAGTTTGCCGCGCTGAACCAACAGCTACCGAGGTAAGCAATATGTAAATGGTTCATTTATAGGTTTTGATTAATGAATTTGCGAGTCTCCAAAAATGTGACATATGTGGGCGTATCTCTTGATTGCATTCACCTAGAAGATTAAATTACTTACACCGTCAAGGGAACACAGACTTTATTATCTGACAAAAATTTCAACTTGATACCTGTAACCGTTCCTGAGAAAAAGGAGTCTTTACAGACACATTCACATACAACAAAGTGATACTGCAACGGCAACATTTTTACCGATTGAGGCAAGGAGCCGTAAGAATGTAGAAAAAACGTACAATGTCGAGCAACTACGACTCTGCCGGCCGGGGTGGCCAAGCGGTTCTAGGCGCTACAGTCTGGAACAGCGCGACCGCTACGGTCGTAGGTTCGAATCCTGCCTCGGGAATGGATGTTTGTAACGTCCTTAGGTTAGTTAGATTTAAGTAGTTCTAAGTTCTAGGGGACTGATGACCTCAGAAGTTAAGTTCCATAGTGCTCAGAGCCATTATTTGAACTACGACTCTGTGGCTGTGTTTGTGTCTAAACCAGGGAGGTTCCTGTCAGTTTTTTGGTCGCATAGTCTTCCGGCGTACGAAGAAGACGACGTCTGGGAGTATACCTATACAATACTGCCGCCAAATTTACGTAATTACTATCGCTATTGTGCAGATAAACACGGCTATTGAACAATACGTGCATAGCATATCTAATGGTAAGCTCTTTATTCCGATCACATCCAGTATTTATAAGGCTTCTGTAATGTCTGAAGCGGTCATTTCTATTGAATACTAACTTGTTACTCGTCTTCCGTGTGGACTGAAAACTGAACTGACGTTAAGGCACAGTACACATCCAGGTTCAAAAATGGCTCTGAGCACTATGGGACTCAACATCTTAGGTCATAAGTCCCCTAGAACTTAGAACTACTTAAACCTAACTAACCTAAGGACATCACACACACCCATGCCCGAGGCAGGATTCGAACCTGCGACCGTAGCAGTCCCGCGGTTCCGGACTGCAGTGCCAGAACCGCACGGCCACCGCGGCCGGCACACATCCAGGGGCCGCTTATTATTTTATTTGTTTTGGCCGCTTTCGCTGTTATCTGAGAATCCTGTTATCTGCGGAAATCACTGTATAGTCCTATAACTTGAGAATTAGTTAAAGCTAATCACGGAAACTGAATTTGCAACACAGTAACTTACTTTCATTGCCGTAGCGGAAACACCATACAAGTTAAAACCACTACCCGGAACAGTGGTGAGAATTGGATGTGCAGTGTTTATTGCAAGCTCATAGGCCAGACGTATGATTCAAAGTAAGACTGAAAAAGTTACCATATAACGGTGTACAAATGTCGAAGATGTTATATCACATGAGCCACTTTCAACTAGACTAAGACATATAAATACACAAGCTAACACCATTATCAAACACGTTATGTGCTTTTATCGATCTCACTTAGATATTTGATCAGCGTGCTTGGGTGGTCAGAACAAAATAGAATAAAAAACAGAATAAAACTGACTATACACACGACACAAACATATGTGATGTACAATTCGTCACCATTGTGAATGGTTGGGAAAGGCATTGTAATTAGGATTGTGAGACATATGGAAGAAGTACTGCATTTATGGTGAATGAGAAGTGTAAACTACATTACCCATTTTTTGTCACCCACCTTGCGATGCTGAAAGGCACGACGAGTGCAATAGAAAGGATTCGGAGAGACGCTGACAGCTCGGTATAGTCCACACGAAGCATCACTTGAGAAACTTAAACGGGAATCGTTAGAAGAAAGACGACAAAGTTCTCGTGACTACTTTTTTGATACATTTAGAGAATTTGGTTTCGAAGATGACTGTGCAAGCATTTTACTACCACCAACGTACAGAAGCTGACAAAGATAAGGAAACATAGCGCGAAATACATGCTTGAACATAAATGCATATGGTAGCTAAACCTGCAGGTTGCGCTGTTGTATCTGGCCGCGAATGGAGTCTCTTCAATGTCCTCAACAAGTTGCATGTGTCAATCGTGGTAGTTGTGAGTGCATTACGTCCGAGCTGAGTGACATTGAACTAGGCTAAACTGTTGGTGCTCGTGTGTGTGTGTTTCCGTAACATAGATAGCCGAAGGGTTTGGTGTTTTCAAGAGGCAGCGTATCGAAGCGGAAAAACATCATCAGGTCACAACGCGGACGAAAGTGTACGTTGAGTGATCGTGAGAGACGGTCATTGAAGTGGATTGTGATGAAAAGTAGGAGGACGGCAGCTGCAAAATTCACTGCTGAACTGAATGTCAGCACCAAAACAACGCGAAGGGTGCTCTATAATTCTACTTGTCCCGGAGTTTACAGATCGCAAGAGTGAAACATGGCGGTGGTTCGGTGATGATATGGGCAGCCATATCGTGGTATTCCATTAGCATCATAATAACTCTGCAAGATGTAGTTACTACCGAGGATTATGTGGCCATTTCCGCTCATCAGGCCATCCCATGGTACAATGCTTGTTCCCCAAAGGTGATACTATGTTAGAATACGACAGGGTCCTGTTCACACAGCTCGCATCGACAAGGACTGGTTTTGTGAGCGAGAGGATTAACTGTCGCGTCCCCCACGGCCAACAGTCACCAGATCTCAATATAAATCAGCCTTGCGAAGAAGGATGCGTTATCGCTATCCACCTGCATCACCGTTACCTGAATTTGCCACTATTTTGCAAGGAGAATGGTATAAGATTCCCTTGAAAACCATACACGACCTGTATTTAACCATTCCGAGACGACTACAAGCTGTTTCGAATGCCAAGGTTTTCCTGCACCGAATTAGGCATGGTATTATATTGTGTTTTTGTCCACTCCCTGTATATCTCACACGAGAAGTGTGAGAAAAAAGAGTAATTATGGCACGTACACATCCATAGAGACAATAATTTTTTTCTATAAATAAGTAAATGGAATAGGAAAGTAAACGGATGATACGATTATTCGTACGATGTATTCTCCGCCATGCTGTACTGCTGTTTGTGGAGTGTGTACACAGACGTAGATGGCGAATAGTACTGAAAGAAAAGATATTGTGCAAATAGTATTGGCAGACGCCAAAGGAACGAGTTACGATGTTACCATTGTACTGGGAACTAGTTTATACAAGCAGATTTCTACATGGTTACGCGAGAGGCATATGTGTGTTCCATCCTGCATCCTGGTGATGTTGAGTGGAAGTTTGCAGAGCGTGAACTCCTCGGGGAAGCGCCATGCTTTTGTCTGAACCGGAACGGCGCCGCCTTGGCGAGCCCGCTACATTTGAGAAACTTCAGACTGTGCTGCCACGCGGTGTTGTGTTTCAGGGGAACGTTGCTGACGTCATAGCGTCTGAGATTCCTCTCCCATTGCTTGTGTCACAGGTGACACAATTTCCTTACTTCATCACTGAAATACATGTTAATGGAATAATCCCAACTAACCCGAAATTTTACAACAGCATGTGTAGAAACAGGGAGCAAAATGATTTCCTTCACTCACAAATAGCTATCTATGTCCGGTTGTACTGTATTGCATTACAGGCATTGAGGGTCCATCTCCAGCTGTTAATTGCATTAGTTTGGTCTGTACGTAAACATATGCGCCTTGAGCGTAATTCTGCTGCAGTGCTCCACACAGTTACTACGTACTGTACACTCCCCGTAGTTTTCTGTCTTTATGTGAAGGCTACTCCTAGGAACTACTGTAGGGATTCTGATACGCTTTACTGTAATAGATAAACTAATACGCGAGGAAGCTTTGTGTACATAATTTGTAAATATTTCGCGAAAACTGGCTAGAGTGTTAGGTCTACAACTTTGCTTCCGCCGTTTCTTTCTGGAAGTTCGACGGTTTAGTCTGCAAAACTTACAAAACTATTCAAAGCGTTGGCCAATTCTAACCACTACAATCTCCTATCTTTCGGGCAGCAGACAAATTCCAAGGTGAAAGAACTGGACGTGATTTGAAGAGATCCATGATGAACCGATCGAATTTTGTCCTTGTTAATATGACTTGAAGTGCTGATCAGACAGACCGTGTGCCATTTGATCGAAGGAGGTGGTAGTCAGAGGGAGCAATGAAACTCCCTGCCAGATTAAAACTGTGTGCCCTGTATCCGGAATATCCTTTCTTCCAGGAATGCTAGTTCTGCAAGGTCTGCAGGACAGCTTGCTGGAAATTTGGAAGGTAGGAGACGAAGTACTGGCGGAATTCAAGCCTTGAGGACGGGTTACTTGCCCGCGAAAGGCAAAGGTCCCAAGCTCGAGTTCCGGTCCGGCACACAGTTTTAATCTTCCAAGAAGTTTCGTATCACTGCACACTCCACTGCAGGGTGAAAATTTCATTCTGGATGGTTAGCAATGTCTCCAGAGAACGGCGGTTGGGCTGGGATTTCCCATTTCAACGTTTCCAAGTATTGTGATTTTGTATCATGACTTCGAGCAAAATCATCTTTTCATGTCTGTCGCAGTATTGAGTCCGTATGTCTTTCAGCGCTCGGCTCAAACATATGAGTTGATTGCTCCTGTGACTATTTCCGTAGGTTTCAGTAGCTTTTAAAACCTTCTCTCTTCCATCGCCATGCCCGTCTTCGATGTCAAAATTACCGTTCTTGAAGTGGTTGAAAGCATACTCTGCACGTTCTTTCACTAATATGTGTCTTACCACAGCTTGTATTCTCTCTTTACGAGCCTCAGCCGCAGATCTTTTTATGTTCAAGTAGAAAGTTGAAATTTCCCCAGTGACGAGAACTGGGCTCATAAGTTGACATATTCAATAGAGAATAATTTCGTGATACATTCACAAATCGATTAATATTTTGATGGCGTTATGTTTAAAAATGCCTAAGCTTATTGTTGAGACCATACAACGGCACCGCAACTTGCCGCTACTGCCATCTATCTCAAAACGGCAGAAGCAAAGTTGTAGACCTAATATTACTAATTAAATTCCCCGGCCGCGTCATTCTGTTTCATTGTGAAGGGTAGTCTCAGGAATTACTGTAGGGATTTTGATACGGTTTTCACTAATAGACACACAGTTTTTAAGTGAAATGTACACCTATATATATACTCCGCAAGGCCGGCCGCTGGTGGCCGAGCGGCTCTAGGCGCTTCAGTCTGGAACCGCGCGACCGCTACAGTCGCAGGTTCGAATCCTGCCTCGAGCATGGATGTGTGTGATGTCCTTAGGTTAGTTAGGTTTAAGTAGTTCTAAGTTCTAGGGGACTGATGACCTCAGATGTTAAGTCCCATTGTGCTCAGAGCCATTTGAATCATTTTTTTACTCCGCAAGCCACCTCACCGTGATTGGCGGAAGGCACTATGTGTACCAGTGTCATATCCGCCATTTCCTGTTCTAGGCGCGAATGGTTTGAGGGAAGAACGATGCTGGTAATCCTTCGTGTCAGGTCGAATCGCTATAATTTTGTCTTCACGGTTTTTCCGCGAGATATGTGAAGAGTCAAAAAGCCAGTTTAATCAAAATTTATGAAATTCGAGAAAAATGATTTTATTGTTTGAGCTATGATTACAGCAATACATTATTACACAAAATAATTTTTATTTAAAAAATTAAACATCGCGAGTGCATCGAATGCGTAAATAGCGTTGTTGACGTTCCGTTTGTTCCCAGACTGAAGTAATTTCCCAAAATGCAGTCAAACGTCAATCTACAAGGGGAAAGAAACAGGTAAATCAAACGAAACACGCACCGTAATTCCGTAATAATCAAGACTAAACGATATAGCATCAGTATCACGTTTATTTAGCTATGGGATAAGAGACTGAAGAAGTACACAGCACAAGGACGGCAAAACATAAGGCTTTAAGAATCCTCATATTTTAACCTGGGAACTGGCAGGAGATCTAGAATAAAGAACGGAATTGTTCGAGTCGTATCACAATGAATAGATGACACGTGCAAAAATATTGTCCACTAGGCAAGTAAGGAATTCTGAAGTTAAACATACCGTTATAAGCAGGTATGGCAAATACCAAATTTCAGGCGTTACATCTCACCATGGACAACGCAATGGCCATCGTCCTTCTCTTAACGACCGAGAGCAGCGGCGTTTGCGTAGGGTCGTCAAAGCTAACATAGAAGCAACACTCTGTGAAATAACCGCAGAAATCAATGTGGGACGTATGGTGAACGTATCTTTTAGGACAGTGCAGCCAAATTTGGAGTTAATAGGCTGTGGCAGCAGACGGCCGACGGCAGAGCATTTACATGGCATCGCCCGCAGCGCCTCTCCTTGGCTTGTGACCAGATCCGTTGGACCTTAAACAAATGGGAAGCATTTTCCAGATCAAATGTGTCCAGATTTCAGTTGGTAAGAGCTTGGAGGACCCGTAACTGACACGAAGTCATGGAAAAAGTATTATGTAACTGTTTACGCAGAACTCTTTTGAATGATCATTATGAAATTAGTGCTTATTATTTGTTAAAAAAAATTTTATAACCTTGATCGCAATTAAATATATTTACACAGTGCTGATTACCGGTTTCCGTTGATTAGCAACCATCATCAGATTATCGCTTACCAGAGAGCCAGTACCTACGATGTTTGAGGTTCACAACACTATCATTACTAAGTATAGCTCATATCATGCTTACTAACGAATCAGGACCTAGGTACAATGTTGGCAACAACACCTTGGTTACTAAGTGTGACTCAGATCATGATCACTATGGAATCGGTACTTATGTACAATGTTAGTCACATCGTCGTTACTAATAAAATCTTCAATAGCAAAGGGTTTGTCAAAGCATGACTGTTAACGCATAAAACCAGCAGGAGACTAAATGAATCAAGTATTAGTCAACTTTTTGCTGTTACGAACTGTAAATAAGAAGATTTTGAACATATCTGCACTTCAGTAACTGTGCGTGTAAGTACTTCAATGGATTAGAAATAATAGCCAACCAGTTGCAAAATACAGGTTGATTACACCTTGACCACGGTTTTCATTCCATTACTCTCATTGACACTCTGTATACGTATTTTAAGTGGTGCAGTGTCGCCATTCATTCAGCAGTGCCGAGGGAAATCAGATATCGGTAATCAAGCTCATTAATGAGGTAAGGATCGTTAGTACACTGTCCAAGGTGCGCTATCGAAAAGGTTCGCTTGACACTGATGGGATTGAGGAATGAGAAAACGCAAAATTTTGGAGGCATTTCAGACATGATAAGTGTCGTGATGACCCTCCGAGTACAGTTCTACATTCAAATTGTCATAATTAAACGTGGAACAGGAAGAACACATTACATGGCGTACCGCTACACACGAAAGATCGCACAGGAAAATACTGGTTACGTCTTGAATATTTATACCACCCTTAGTTCCATTAAATAGCTGCATGCTGCTACCCTATGACTTCACGCATGTGAATTTTCTTCTCTGAGGCTTCCTGAAACCGCACCTTTACAATTTATTTCATCTCAACTCTCTCTGTCTGTCTGTCTCTCTCTCTCTCTCTCTCTCTCTCTCTCTCTCTCACACACACACACACACACACACACTTGCAACATAGATTAGATTATTACTTGTTCCATAGATCATGAATACGACATTTCGTAATGATGTGGAACGTGTCAGGTTAATAAAAGGTGTTTATACAAGATAGTACATTACACAAAATATTACATGACACTTAATATTTTTAATTTTTTTGTGGGGGTTGAGGAAATTACCCACTTACTACATCCAAAAATTCAGCTAATGAGTAGAAGGATTTTCCATTAAGAAATTCTTTTAATTTCTTTTTGAATGCTATTTGGCTATCTGTCAGAGTTTTGATGCTATTAGGTAAGTGACCAAAGACTTTTGTGGCCGCATAATTTACCCCCTTCTGAGCCAAAGTTAGATTTAACCTTGAGTAGTGAAGATCATCCTTTCTCCTAGTGTTGTAGCCATGTACACTGTTATTACTTTTGAATTCGTTCGGATTATTAATAACAAATATCATAAGTGAATATATATATTGTGAGGCTACAGTGAAGATCTCTAGCTCTTTAAATAAGTGTCTGCAGGATGATCTTGGATGAGCTCCAGCAATTATTCTGATTACACGCTTTTGTGCAATGAACACTCTTTTACTCAATGATGAGTTACCCCAGAATATGATGCCATACGAAAGCAGAGAATGAAAATAGGCGTGGTAAGCTAATTTACTCAGATGTATATCGCCAAAATTTACAATGACCCTAATAGCATAAGTAGCTGAACTCAATCGTTTCAGCAGATCCTCAGTGTGTTTTTTCCAGTTCAACCCCTCATCAATGCATACACCCAGAAATTTTGAACAGTCTACCTTAGCTACCGATTTCTGATCGAAGTCTATATTTATTAATGGTGTCATTCCATTTACTGTGTGGAACTGTATATACTGTGTTTTGTCGAAGTTTAATGAGAGCCCATTTGCAGAGAACCACTCAATGATTTTCTGAAAAACATCATTTACAATTTCACTAGTTAATTCTTTTCTGTTGGGCGTGATAGCTATACTGGTATCATCAGCAAAAAGTATATTCGTGAATATATGTAGAATGGCAAGTCATTAATATATATTAAGAACAGCAGAGGACCCAAGACCGAACCTTGCGGCACCCCATTCTTGATTGTTCCCCAGTTTGAGAAATCACCAGTTTTTTTGCATATTATGTGAACTGCTTACTTCAACTTTCTGCACTCTTCCAGTTAGGTGTGATTTAAACCATTTGAGCACTGTCCCATTCATACCACAATATATGATCTTATCTAGAAGTATTCCATGATTTACACAATCAAAAGCCTTTGATAGATCACAAAAAATCCCGATGGGTGAATTCCGGTTACTCAGAGCATTTAATATTTCAATAGTGAACGTATATATAGCATCTTCCGCTGAAAAACCCTTCTGGAAACTAAACTGACATTTTGTGAAAACTTTATTTTTACAAAGGTATGAAGGTACTCTACAATACATTAATTTTTCAAGGATTTTGGATAAGGCAGTCAGAAGAGAGATTGGGCGGTAGTTGTTGACATCAGACGTATCCCCTTTTTTATGCAGTGGCTTAACAATGGCATACTTCAGTCTATCTGGGAAAATACCCTGCTTCAGATAGCTATTACATATATGGCTAAGAATCCCACTTATTTCTTGGGAACAAACTTTTATTATCCTGCTGGAAATGCCAACAATTCCATGTGAGCTTTTATTCTTGAGAGAGTTTATTATCTTCCTAATTTCAGAAGGAGAGGTGGGTGGAATTTCAATTGTATCAAATGATGTGGGAAGGCCTCTTCCATTAACTGCCTTGCTTCTTCTAATGAACATTTAGATCCTATTTTCTCTACAACATTTAAAAAATGATTATTCAAAATGTTTTCGACTTCCGGCTTGTTGTTTATCGAGTTTCCATTCGCTTTGATGGTGATGGCGTCATCCTGTACTCTTGGCTGCCCTGTCTCCCTTGCAATAATATTCCAAATTGTCTTGATTTTGTTATCAGAGATATGAATCTCAGACATGATGCACATGCTTCTGGACCCTTTAATAACCTTTCTTAATGTAGCACAGTAGTTTTTATAATATATATCTGTTTCTGGGTCATTAAACTTTCTTGTTGTTAGATACAGTTCCCTTTTGTGGTTATAGGATATTTTTATTCCTATATCAAAATTACAAAGCAAGTAATGTGCCAAAATAAGTTTTCTGAAGTGTAAACCGTAGAAGCGTCATTCTTTAGGAGAATAACTGTCGTTGTAAATAAACAATTACGAGCAGCTGAATTAGGGATGTATGCTTAGGTGCTACCAAAAAGCGATTCTGCCACCGTTGCGAAACGAATGCTCCTGGTATGTTCTCAAACTTTGTGCTGGCCGTTGGTATGGCAGTCGAGTGCACGAAGAACTGTTTTGTATTACGTCTCATCCTCATCTGTGACCTAAAGTTCGCAGCGATCGCAAAAGCACCTGCAGGTCTGTGTTCGCTTAATTGGTTCAAATGGTTCAAATGGCTCTGAGCACTATGGGACTCAACTGCTGAGGTCATTAGTCCCCTAGAACTTAGAACTAGTTAAACCTAACTAACCTAAGGACATCACAAACATCCATGCCCGAGGCAGGATTCGAACCTGCGACCGTAGCGGTCTTGCGGTTCCAGACTGCAGCGCCTTTAACCGCGCGGCCACTTCGGCCGGCCCTTCGCTTAATTGACACGAGGTTTATTAGTATTGTAGATGTGAGTTTCAGTAAATGAAGAACCTGTGTTGGTAAATTTCATTGCAAGAATAGCACTTGCAACCTATGTCCTCCATTATTTGCTGGGTGTATTCCAATCTCTGTCTTGCTCTACAGTGCTTGCCCTCTACAGCTCTCTCTAGCACCATGGAAGTCACTCCCTGAGGTCTCAACAGATGTCCTATCATCCTGTCCCTTCTCCTTGTTAGTGTTTTCCACATATTCCTTTCCTCTTTGATTTTGAGCAGAACCTCCTCATTCCTCACCTTATTAATTCACCTAATTTTGAACATTCGTCTGTAGCACCACATCTCGAATGCTTCAATTCTCTTCTGTTCTGGATTTCCCACAGTCCATGTTTCACTACCATACAATGCTGTGGTCCAAATGTACATTCTCAGAAATTTATTCCTCAAATTAAGGTCTATGTCTAGTACTAGTAGACTTCTAGTGGCCAGGAATGCCCTTTTTGCCAGTGCTAGTCTGCTTTTCATGTCCTCCTTCCACCGTCCGTCATTGGTTATTTTACTGCCTAGGTAGCAGAACTGCTTAACTTCATCTACTTCGAAATCATCAAACCTGATGTTAAGTTTCTCGCTATTCTCATTTCTACTACTTCTCACTACTTTCATCTTTCTTCGATCTACTCTCAGTCTGTATTCTGTACTCATTAGACGGTTCATTCAGGTCAGCATATAATGTAATTCTTCTTCACTTTCACTCAGGACAACGATGTCATCAGCGAATCGTATCATTGACATCATTTCACCTTGAATTTTAATGCCACTTCTGAACCTATCTTTTATTTGCATCATTACTTCTTCGATGTACAGATTGAACATTAGGGGCAATAGACTACATCTCTGTCTTACACCCTTTTTAATCCGAGCACTTCGTTCTTGGTCGCCCACTCTGATTATTCCCTCTTGGCTCTTGTACATATAACTTAGCTCTATTTTACTCAGAATTTCGAATCTTGCACCATTTTACATTGTCGAAAGCTTTTTCCAGGTCGACAGATCCTACGAATGTGTCTTGATTTTCCTTTAGTCTTGCTTCCATTATCAATCGCAACGTCAAAATTATCTTTCTTTCTAAAGCCAAACTTATCGTCATCTAAGACATCCTCAATTTTCTTTCCCATTCTTGTACATATTATTCTTGTCAGCAAGTTGGGTGCATGAGCTGTTAAGTTGATTGTGCCATAATTCTTGTACTTGTCAGCTCTTGCAGCCTTCGGAACTGTGTGGATCATATTTTTCCGAAAGTCAATTGGTAATTCGCCAGACTCATACATTCTACACACCAACGTGAATAGTCGTTTGCTGCCACTTCCCCCAGCGATTTTAGAAATTCTGATGGAGTGTTGCCTATGCCTTCTGCCTTATTTGACCTTAAGTCCTCGAAAGCTCTTTTAAATTCCAGTTCTAATACTGGATACCCTATCTCTTCTAAATCGACTTCTGTTTCTTCTTCTATCACATCAGACAAATCTCGCCCCTTCACAGAGGCTTTCAATGTATTCTTTCCACCTATCTGCTCTCTCCTCTGCATTTAACAAAGGTTTTCCCGTTGCACTCTTAATGTTATAACCCTTGCTTCTTTTTAATGTCACCAAAGTTTTTCTTGATTTTCCTGTATGCTGAGTCTGTTCTTCCGACAGTCATTTCCTTTTCGATTTCATTACAATTTTCATGCAGCCATTTCGTCTTAGCTTCCCCACACTGCCCCTCAGCGACTTGTATTCCCATGTTACTGAATTTCGCTGAACACTGTTGTGGTTACTTCTTTCATCGATCAAGTGAAGTATTTCTGTTGTTACCTATGGTTTCTTCGCAGTTATCTTCTTTGTACGTATGTTTTTCTTTTCAACTTCTGTGATTGTCCTTTTTAGAGATGTCCATTTCTCTTCAACTGTATTTCCTAATGAGCTATTTATTGTTGCTGTATCTATAGCCTTAAAGAACTTCAAGCATTATCTCGTCATCCCTTAGCACTTCTGTATTTCACTTCTTTGCGTATTGATTCTTCCTGACTAATTTCTTGAACTTCAGCCTCCTCTTCATCGCACTACTACATTGTAGCCTGGGTCTATATCTGCTCCTGGGTACGCCTTACATTCGGGTATCTAATTTAGGAATCTGTCTAACCATGATGTAATCTAACTGAAATCTTCGCGTATCACCCAGCCTTTTTCAGGTATACGTTATCCTCTTGTGATTCTTGAACAGAGTATTCGCTATTACTAATTGAAATTTATTGCAGAACTCAATTAGTCATTCTGCTCTCTCATTCCTTGTCTCAAGACCATAGTCTCCTGTAACTCTAAGAAGAAAAGGAAAAATTACGCTTCACCAGTTGTCTAACGAGGTATACTAAGCCCCCCTCCCTTGGTTCTCTCCAGGCCTCGATAAAACTCGAGCTTCAATACGTCATTCAGATTTCCTGTATGCCTATTTTGATGAATAACAATTTCTCAATGAAACCCAGTAGTTTTGTGGAACTTGATGAAAATGGACTAGCTGGGTCCCCGAAGGCTTGGTAAATGCTCTGTTCTCTACACTTTTACCATATGTCTACAAAATATCAAGGAACGTTTTTGATAGTCCGGCTTTTTCGTTTTTCTTATTGTGAACTCATAGATCTATGTGCTATCTTTGGCGGCCATGTAGGCGACGAAAACTTATGGGTAAACCGCAAAAATAACTTGTCCTTGTTGGAAATTTCTCCAAATGCAACTACTCCAGGAGTAGCCTAAAATGGAAATCGTCCAGCGCAGCAAGCAACGCAACTGCGCCATCGGATTCTGGGGAACTCGAAACAACAAGCAAGGTGGGGGACTAACAAGATTCTGGAAACCTGCCAAGTAAATAAAGTGCAAAAAGGAAATTTTTTTGGTACCCTAAACATATATTCACGTTTGACAATTGGGAAACTGAAATAATTAATTCAAGTATTAGACTAAGATCAAATTCAAATCTTGGCACTTCAAGAAACTAGATATACTGATGACATTATAGAAACCGAGGGATATAGGAATATCAGAGGAAAAAAAGGCTGAATCCAATGGGAAAAGGAATTCCACATATAGGTACAGGATTTGCTACAAGCAAAACATTAATATGTTGGGTCATAGGTTCTTATTCTCCAAGTGAAAGGTTCCCAATTCTTAGATTAAGATGAGCAAATAATAAACTGCTATGCTCCAATAAATGACTACAGTAGAAGGATTCGAGAAAAAGCTGAGAACTTCTCGGAGTCAATGGAAAACGAACTATCAAAGGCTCCATGGAAGAATGTCAAAATTTTGTGAGGAGACTTTAATGCGTAGATTGGAAAAGAAATGAAGTTCTGGGAAAATGTTGGAAAGTATGCAGCATGCAAGAGAACAGTCAAAAATGAGGAAAGAGTAATAGAACTACGCATAGGCTTCAACCTCAAATTAATTCCACAAATATCAAGAAACTGCCGAGAAAACACTTGGGAATCACCTAATACAAACCTAGGAGAATTTCAGATGGACCATATTTTAACAGTAAAAGAGGCATCACGAGCATAAAAGTTCGAAAGAATGCAAATAGAGAAAAAGATAATGAAATTTATTCCACAAGCAAGGATTCCAAGATAAGGGCGTATGATTCATAAAACTAATATCGAAACTCTGAAATTAAAGAAGCAAGCCTTTCAGGAAGGACCAAATGTACTCAGAATACTGGTAGGAGATTAAGACAAAATTAGTCAAAACGACGATTGCAATAACACCATTCAAAATAAACAAAACGCGCTACATTATTGTCCCTTACACCACCCTTTAGAGGACACTGTAATACTAAATGTTCTAGTAAGCTAAAAACTCCACATTCGACCGCCTTTTAGCTATTCTATATAGATAGAGATGATATTGTAAGTGCATCATTGTGAAATAGTTTATGGCTATACATGGATAATTCATTGCAGTTTGTCTTCCACGAATATCTGGAAAAGTTTTCAGACAAGACCGCCTGTTTTCCTTATTGTCCCAATCCCTTTTAGCTAGGAATTTAATCGGCCTTTATTCGTGATTTGTGGGCCAGGTCCCTGATTCTCCTTGTCAATGTCCTGTTTTTGCGATCAGCAGCATGCAGCTCTTTTCCTGACGATTACCGGAATGGTTCTAAACAACGCGTGCCTCTGAGGTGTACTTTCGCATAGTGGTAGCATAATTACTGGGGCCGTTATCTTGGTGCTAATCCAATAATGACAGTGAAGTTGATAATGTGGTATAGCTCACTATTGGCAATGGTTGTTTAAAAGTTATAGTTCTAGATAGAGCTGGCACTTTATATAATGGTTACTTATTGCTGTTCCATGATTCTCTGTTACAGATCGTTTAATACAAAAAGTAGAATTACGTCACAATCATTAATTTTGGAAGTTACAATATTGAAGTTATGCAACTGCGTTTTTGTTCTGCTCATATTTGTTTATTTCGAGGCGGTTTTCGGCCTTTTGGGTCATCCTCAGGAAGAAACTAATTAGTGTACACAACGGATCTTAGTGTGTAGAAAACTAAATGAGAAAAAACAAAGATGCTATCAACACACAAAGAATCTTTGGTCATGACGTTAGATGAGAAATGTTAAATCGAGCAATCCTCACTTGTGCTATGCTACAAACATGTTATATTATAATTTACAAAATGGATATTATTGAAAACAGTACGCAACGAAAAGAAACAATACGACAATAAGTAAGTTGTATGAATGCAATACTAGCGGTTGTAAGGGAAAACAAAGTGGGGTGTGACGACATATTGTGGTACAAGTTTGTGGAGATGAATGAGATTATTGGGATTGAGGTCAAGGAGAACCAGGTGGGTGTTTTCTGTTAAATGCTTGTTTACCGCACGTGCTTCTGAGATCCTAACCATCAACACGTGTTCAGCAAAAGTGGAATCTGGTCTACGATCATCATGTCGGTCAAGATCCGTTCAACTGGTAAACAGTTTGTTACAGACATTGAAAGTGATTTTATAGTCATCACTATTACTTAAGAAAACCGGTATTATCCTTCCCCTGAGTCAGATATGACATGTGATGACTCTTAGGTAAAATTGAGTTTTATAGCAGCAAGAATTAGACAAAATTAAATTTATTGAAAGTAACAATGGCTATGGCCCTGACTCGGGTACCTAGTTAACGATATTGCATGCTAGAGTCAAAGAAGAAAAATTTTGCCCTATCCTAACAAACTATCCAAAATTCTCAAGTCTTGCTATTGATATTATCTATCTAGTAAACTGAAATTTAGCCCTGTAACTAATTTAATACGATTGGTATATGACACAAGTGATGAACACTCGATTTGACGTTTCTTACATAATGTCACGATCAAAGATAACATATCTGCTTCTAATTTTTGTTTTCCTACACACTAGTGTCCCTAGTGGACAATACGCAGTTATTTTTTGACGACGTCCCTACAAGCCAAAACCCGGTTCGAAATAAACGAACGTTAGTAGAAGAAAACAATTTGTTCATTTCTCAGCCTTAAACATTAAACTCTTATATCAAGAAGTGACGGAATAATTCACAAATACAAATAATAAAATTAGTTTTAGCAAAGGAAAATGTTTAACATAACGAATTGTAATCGGTAATTTAAAATAAAGTGATAGGAAATCGGTTAGGCCCAGTAACAATAAGAGAAATGGTACTAAACCCCATAAATGGTATTAAAACCCATCCGACTCTTACAAATTTATTTGCATTCTGAACACCTTCGAGGTTTAGTGGCTGTCTCGGAAGTCTTGGCAGTTCTTGTCGCGCATTTGAACGTAAGCGACTACACTACACGTGGTCTACCGAGCTCTCTACAGATGTTCTGTGTCTCGGTGAGCTGGCGCTACTCTAATATTATGTTCCACATTCTACTTCTAAAATATTGTGTTAACAAAAATTACACACTGATAAAATTTAAATACAAACCGACATATAGTTTAATATTTACCAATAACCCTGAGGGAAAGATAATTAATTAGTATTTATTGAGGACCTGAAGTTGTGGCTATATCAGAGGCGTCGTCCAAATTCTCTGTAAAAATGTTATAGATAGAACCTCTATGGTGTGCCGTCGTCATTATTTCTTTATACTCAGTATTCACGATCACTGCACTACAATCTTCATCTGTATCATTGGAGAAAGATCGCAACAGGAAGCTACAGAGCTTAATTTTTTATATTCGTGCAATTGTGTCCATTGATGACCGTAGTGCCGCGATTGTTACAAAATTCTTCTGAAAGGATGTGCTCCCTCACGTCTGGACAGACTATTACTATGTGCTCGGGCGTCTTCATCTGTACTTGGTTACGCGTTCTGGGTGCCGTTACCCATATTTAACCATATTTTGGGAATTGGGGACAGGAGCCACTGCTGAATAGGATCATGCCATGCTTCATTTGTTGTCATTACATTATATCGGGAAAATTTAGTAAACAGGCTTCTTGCTTTTGTAGTTTTGCCCCACTCACATTGCCACTCGTACATTTTCCGTTTTTGGCTATCTGTCTCGATTCTGGAGAACTAGCAAACAGGCACATTTCATGAAACCGTATCGTATTTTTATACTGTTTTAGGTAAAGAAGAATCATTATGTTTTGAAATTGAACAGCCGTATAAAATTGTGTTCACAAAGAGTGGATAGATTTTGTGTGATTGTTACGAACCAATTTAATACTGACTTGGAGTGCTACTATGCACTGTACGAGCTACAGATGGGACTCTTCTTCTTAATTCGTGTATTCCCCTCCACGGAGGTGGATCTATAGCACAAATTCCATCATTAAAACAAGAATTTGTTACCGGAGGTTTCTTAGAACCAGAACAGTTATTTTTGTGAAAAATCATCCTTCACCAGTATATCTTACCAAAACATGAAATGGGTCGTTCGCAGGACTCACTAGCTCGGCAAATATTAATCAGTCTTAAATAAGCGGACGGGCTGGAGATCCAAGAAGCCAATGAATCTTCTCCGCGAACAAATTATAAATGGAGATACTTCATCGGAAGCGAGGGACGTAGCGTGGCTTATCTGCAGACAGAGATTCATGTCTGGTTTTTGGAGTCGCGTGACGGCAAACTTACGACCCTCGTTACTTCAAAATCCGCGGCTAAATTATTCATGCAAAAAGCTCAGCCACTAGACTGGAGTTGCCGTCCTGGAAATGTGCAGACTGTCCTCAGCGGTAAAGAACCTTTCCGCGTGGAATAAATTACTTTCATCTCTTTCCGCTAACGTATGACTTCTTCTGGGTATTCTTACGGCTAATTCAAATGTGTTGTTCTTAATCCACGACGGTATTTTTGACGAGAAGGGTGTTTTTCTACAATATTCTTTCAACATTATACCTTAGCTCGTCGGAAGAACAGACGTCATTTGAGGTTTACGAGCGTGAGCGTGACACGTGTGTACAGGGAAGTGGTGCTGCATGTTTTACAAGGACGTGTTTTTCTCTTTCCGTGCTGTCCTTTGCCTGGACAGTTCGCTTTTTAGAATCATTCGATAGATGTACGTTACAGATAACGACGAAGTACAGGTCATTTTTGAACAATGGCAGGATGTACGCTGTTACGCATTAGCGTAATGATTCTATTCATCTGCAGTTATTAGGGTGAGAGCCGCTTTCCTCGACGTGACAATTTAAAAAAGTGTATTAACACTTTTGGTAAAAAGTGTAATAAGAAATTTGTTTTGTAAGAGACACATTGTTTCTTGAATATTCTTCCTTGAGCAGAATGCGTCGTCCGTTGAGATTCTGTTTTTGTAGTCTAATAATAGAAATTTAGCTGCATCTCTGCCGGGTATTACTTGTGCCACTTAGTGAAACTTCATTCACTGCATGCTGATTTTGTGGTTATTCAACGAACCGAAGTCTCGAAGCAAAATCTGCAAATAGTGAAAGGGGGGGGGGGGAACTATTTTGAAGCCCAACATTTTTCTTTCAATTTACTTTATTTTATTTGCTTCTGGTGAAGCTCATTCCAAGAGATACAATTATGTCACATAATGATACAAACAAGATATTTGTTTTACTTGATTAAAAAATGTACAACATAATTATATAATCTGTTATATGTATAAAGCAGAGTGTATTTGTATACTTCTGGGACATCCTCCAAACCCACTAGATCGATTTCAACCAAATTTGGCACAGAAACAGCATGTCTGATGAGTATCAGGACCAGGGGGCCTAAAACCTAGCTTCCAGTAGGAGCAGACATACATACGAAAATGTGTTGTTCCAGTCTCTGAGATGAGTATCAGGACTGTGGGGACACATGAGCAAATACGCATTTATGCCAGCCTTTGACCTATAGGCTGTCCTACACAACAGGTATGTTATGTTGGAAACTTGCAACAGTATCAGCCTGCTAAATGAACTTGCTTTGCTGGTCTGCATATATGTCAGGGGAGGAAACGATTTTCTGGTTCCCAACATGTAGGCTGCCCTGAATGACAGGTATGTTATAGGAGTAGTATTGGTCTGCTTTATTGTACTGTATTGCATGTGCTACATTTGCTGATGACCATGGCGTGGACAGGTTGAGATGAAAGGAGGAGAGGATAAACAGAGTGAGGGGGAAGAGGAAATAGACAGCAAGAGTAGAGAAGGGGATGAGGCTGGTGAGAGGTGCAGAGGATAGTGGGCAGGTGGAAAGAGAGATGAGGAGGTAAAAAGAGAGAGGAGGAGGAGGGTATGGTCAGGGGGAGGAGGGAAGATGATATGGCCAGATAAAGCGGGTGGAGGAAATTGACAAAGAGTGGGGGAGGACTAGAGCACTGGCCCGTGAAAGGCAAAGGTCCCGAGTTCGAGTCTCGGTCCGGTGCACAGTTTTAATCTACCAGGAAGTTTCAACCTGCGAAGTGTCTCATATTTCAAGTAATATTACCCAATAGATCATTATTGTACAACATTAAAAGTAACGGTCCTATTACACTACTCTGGTCACACCAGATATTATTACGGCAGTGTCTGCTGAATGCTTTCAACCCAGAACAACATGCTAGGTTGCACACGTCAAGAAATTTTCGACCCAGTCTCAAACCTGGTCAGATATGCCATAGGAATGTATTTTCATTAGAAGTCGTCGATATGGAACAAAATCAAAAGCAGTTCTAAAGTCTAATAACACCAAAACAACCTAACTGACTATTTGTGGCACTGTGGATATTTTGTGCGTTTTGCAAAACTGATGCTTGCGGAATCCATGCTGACTGATTACAGTACAGAAAGTTATTTCCTACAAGGTAGATAATAATTTTCCTCCTACATCCCTCAGACTTCGAAAGAAGGTGACAGACTGCAAGTGCATGTTCTCTGGGCGTGCTGCATTGTGATACCCACCCGAAAATTTTCAGTGACCTAATAAGCATCATGGAAACACACCATTATTTATTGGAGTATCAGTTTGATAGCATTCAGTCAAGATGTGTTACGGGTAACACTTTCCATTTCCGTCAGAGTACCTCTACACAAGCAATTAGAGAGCTTACTGTAGTACGTGAATTACACGTTACTACCGAAATACTGGGTGTCCATAAATCCCTATTACGTTTCAAAAAATCGTTACTTTGAACCTACTATAGACAGACTATTGTGATGTTCTGTAAAACTTTCAGCAGCTCTCAAAGTATATCAGAATTTCAGTCTATGCCCCCTTCATGTCTCATAGGACATACATGTTCTGTTAACTTTATGAAACTTTTATAAAAATTAAAAATTAATCAATCCCAGAAAGCCACTAAGTTGCCTCCTCATGAAAGGAATTGGAAAGTTGCTAATTGCTTCTAAAACCTCTGGATCAGGTAATATCCTTGATGCAGTCACAATGTATCTTAGAAATTTAAGTTGTTTCCGCTTGAATTATTATTTTTTCAAATTCGTTGTTACGCTCACCCTTTGAAGATTCCTAACAACTTATCCAAAACCTAATAATGCTTTTTCTAAATCTCTTATGCAATGAACATGTCATGCACATAAGTGGACAACCTCCTCCTTAAATTTAACGTAGGCATGCTACTGAAATTTGTGATGAATGCTTCCAAACTGGTATTCAGCCCTAAGGGTAACTTATGAAACTGATACCAACAGCAATAACGTAAGAATACTGTGAATTTCCGACATGAAGGATGCTGCTCAATCTGCCAGCAGCTTTCTCAAAGATCTGTTGAGGCCAGTATCCTAAGACCATGAAATCTTTGCAGTAATTTATCTAACGTCTCTCCATTTCTGTCACAACTACTGTACTAATTTTCCTGAAATCCAGCACCAACCTGATATTACCCCCTTTCTTTGACATAACTAAGAGTGGATTATTTTTAGAACTAACAGCAAGTTCAATCACCTCTTGCCTTAGCGCCCTCTCTACCTCTACTTCAACCTTTTCTTCATAAATTGCTGATATAAGGTCCGTTGTAAAAAAAGATCTCTTATGTTCCTTACCTTTAGATTCATATATAAATCCCCTAATCGTACCCTGATATTCTGAAAACACTGAAAAATGACAGTGTAGCACAAAAAAAACTTTGTTCCACTACGTCCTCTTCCTCCTCAACACAGCCAGTCCGATTCCACATCTCTTGTTCCATACAAATACCTAAGAAAGCGATTCAGATTCTCTGTAATCACAGGTTCGTTAGAAAACAACTTCATTGTAGGCCCATTTCACTTCAGTATCACTTCACTGCAACCCAGGTCCATCACTGCTTGGAGCATAAAAAAAAAAATTCCCAATATAGTATCAATCGTCAACCTTCACACAATAAATATATTTGCAGAAATCTCATACAATACACAGATGTCTCTTCACCTCAACAATCTTTCCCTGGATTGTCCCCTTCACCTTAATTTCCTAAAAGCAAGAGTAGTCCAAGACCCTACATCTTAACACCCCTAAAATTCCACATCATTCAAAACAGACACATGGAAACACTTGTCACGAATATAAGACAAACAAATCTATTAACATTTATCTGAAGTGCTGGATCATCACAGCATTTATTTTTTCCTGTCTCTCACAAAGCAAAATTTCTCTCATTTTTTCAAATGCTGATATGTTTAACTGTTGGTATCTATTGTCCATCACGTTTGTGGCCCCCAAATTTGTTGCAGGTTGCAATTGTCAGCATATGCTGGCAGGCTCTCTGTATGCATGTTATTGCATGCATCAATTGATCTCACCTCCACAATGCATGGACCTGAATCTCTGTCGTTCCAGTGCCTGCCTCTGCCATTGCTTCTACTGCCTCTGTAACTACCAAAATGCCTCTCATTCCATTAATATTTACCACTCTCGTGCCACCTCCCACAATTCCCATACCTATTATTCAATGAAACATATCATTCACAATCATAATTTCTACTTCGTTTTGGTATATGCTCCAACTAAGGGAAGTGATTATTAGTGCTATCTCGACCACTCTCATCATTTCCGCCATATTCCAACTACTGTACTAAACTTTAAAAGTCTTCCAAATCATCTTTCACTCTACCTGCAGGAATAATTTCATGCAAGTTTGAAGGAAGCTTCATAAGATAAATGCAAATCAGCTTACCAGTAATCTGTAGCTTATATAAGAATTAATTTTTTGTAACATGTGTTCAAAAATCATGTGGGGTTGTTAAAACTAGAACTGTTAAAATTTTGCATCATCAGAAGACCATGTTTAACTGTGCGTTGTACTGCTTGAGACCAATTCTCAGACAAGAACAGATGTCTAAATTCTGCTCATGATTCACAATTTCAAATTAATTTACACATATGTGTACCAGTTCATCTCTCAAGCAACCACGCGTGAATTCAATCTTGTGACAACCACGCTAAGAAGGTAGGTGAAGAAAATCAGTTTTCTCGAATGAAACACGAGGATAAATACCATTTGTTGAATTACGAAATACCTGAAACTTCTTTACAGATGGAAAATGTTTGGAGTCTATCCAAATATGCGTTAATGGCACACATTCCGCGTTGAAAATCTGTATAACTTCGATGGGTTCTCCTCCTTTCATAATGAGACAAAATGTGGCTCATCGCTAGCACCCAAACCTACATCATCAACATCTGCATAGCCTTGGCTATAACAACGACCTTCATTAACATTTCCACCTAACTTTTCTTCAACCTCGGATAACCTCTCATTTAACTACTGTTCTAATTCCCTTCTCCTCCTATTAATCTCTATTTGACTGTCTTTAAACCTCAACAACGACCTTACTTTCTCTGTCTCACCAGCACAAACAGTATTTGTACAATTGGAAGTCTGCTCAGCATTAAAGACTAATCAAGCAACTGAGGAACCCAACTCATTCATTTTCCTTATTGCCTACTTGATTTCATTTCTTCCATCTGATGTCTGTTCCTTAGTATTAAGTTTCAATTCCTCAAAGTTCTTCTCTAAAACTGCTAATAATGTAACATGACTTGAAATCTGCTTCTGAATTTGAACAATAGTCTCCTGACTAGGCACTCCTTCAATTCTTCATCGTAAATCTGGCTTATTATTTTCACACTCTTCTTTCAGATTTTGAAAATCTACTTGAAATTGTTTAATATGGTTAACTGAAAGTGCCTGTTACTTTCTTCAGTAGTAGAAAATTTGGCTTTACCATTAGAAATTGTGCCACCAATTCAACATTTAACTCTTCCTTTAATTGTGTACTCCACTCAGAAAATTTTTCTGTCACCTCTTCAGTGGTGTGCCAACATCTATGTTCTAGCCTATGTATTTGCACTTGTGTAGCACTTACCTTGACTTGCTGTTCTTCTGAAATACTCTCAATCCATTCGCAACCTGTATGTACCCTCTTTCTGTTCTTTATCTCTGATTTCTGTTTTTTTATGATAAACCTTTATTCAATGCTGAAAAGTGAACTCTATTACTAGCGCCTGGTGGTTCAGTTACAGAAGACACTAATACACTAAGAATACCTTGGTTGTAGGAAAATGTAGGAACTGATCCATTACTTTGCTATTCATTTTGAGCAGAACAACTGGATAAGAGGTGAATGATCAGTTGACGCACTATAGTCACTTGCAGTAGAAGCTGAGGGAACATGCACTAATGCAACACCATTGCCAGTAGCTCCATTGACTGAAACACATGACGAGCAGCTGGATTCTCATTCACAGCTACGTTTCTGGTTTCCTGCAGCACTATGTATACAACACTGGTTGGGGTACACTCTCCTTGACCTCTAGTCACAGTGGCTGATTCACTGTTTCCTGCATTATCGCTGCTCTGAGTGATAGCCACTGATAAAACATCTGAATTAGCAAGTTCCATAATTCTAATTCCTCCATCTCACCACTCTCTTTTTGATCCTCGTTATCCTAGTACCTTTCTGGCTGATTCTAATTCTTTCCATCATATGCCAACAGTATTAAGAAGAAACAGCCAACAATTTCAAAAAGGCATGACCTCTCGACACACCAAGACTCAAAGACATTCTCCAAGTCAAGAATTGCTTTAGAATTAAAAATGTCCTCAAATTCTTCCTCTAATCATTCACAGATCAGTAAATTATGAAAAAAATGAGGTAAAAACTACGAAAGTCCCTCTTATCAAGAACCAACAAAGACGAGCTTGCAACAGAAAATTGTATCCCAAAGAAAAATCTTAAAAATATCTAAAGCATCGTCATATAATAAAAACTGCTAAGAAGCCACTGCAAAATCTTCATCATAATTACTATTCATTCAAGCTTAACTGATTCAGTTGTCTCACTAATTCCTCAGTGCATGCATTGAGCAGGCCAACTAAAACATGATTTCATAAAAAATTGGAAACCCGAAGGGAGAAAATCGTTTATATGAATGTTATGACTGTTCCTACAAAAGAACAGACACCACACAGGTCCCGCAGCTGTGAGTAACTAGGGGGATCATTGCTGTCAGCTGCAGCCGAACATTAAGCGGAGTCAGCGGCGACGAGCGAAAATGTGTATCAGATCAGGATTCGAACCCGGGATTTCCTGCTTACTAAGCAGGTGTGGTAACCACTGCGCCATCCAGGACATAGGGTTATTGCAACTGCACTGACTATCTGTACTCTTCACGGCCGATCCATACTCCCAGCGAGCGCCACTTATGCGCAGTCCCTGTCCATTATACTCCCGTTCACTACCCAGAGATTCACACAGGAGATCCTTCCATTTATATATAGTATTTCACAGCTGCGGGCCCTAGGTGGTGTCTATTCTTTCGTAGAACAGACATCACACATTCGTATAATTTGTAAGACTGACTGGGCAATGGATCCACTTTCTTCAGTGCGAACGCACGAAAGATGTCCGACCTCCTGTGGGAATCTCTGAGTAGCGATTGGGGTTGTAATTGAAACGGTACTGTAGCAGGTTTCGCTACTGACTCGCACCAGGAATACAAACTGAGGAGGCTCCGCCGCCAATTTATTGCACTACGCGGCCGGACGCGGCTACAGTGGTACCTCATATGGACGGATGGAGAATGTGATAGGCTTCATTATACATATTTATATATGTCGTGTATCATGTATTAATTGTACATGAATGCGAATCATGCACGTGAACATTCCTAATCCTCCTCCCACCTTTCCATAAAGCATGGCCAAATGCTAATTGGTAAACAGCAGAAGTAGTTCTGTAGTTTAGTAGTGCTGGGTAGGGGATCAGAGATACAGCACAGGCAGGTTGAAGTCAAAGACGTTCCAGTATCATAAGATTTTGGGTGTAGAGGTTGGTCACGGCCAAGTGGTTCGGCCATCCCTTCCACCGGGACCCAGGAAGACCTCCGGGTGCCCGCCATATTTCTCCAATGTGTTTCATGACTCACCAATACTGGATTTATCACCTACTTATTTAAATTCGTTCCTATTCTATCATATAAACCACTGGTGGAGAATACTACAAGAGCTATAGACATGACCTACTACTACAACTAGAGAATCTTTTACTTCGACAAAATATATACTCTCAAAAATATTACACAGAACAGACATATCACCAGTGAACCAAAAACATAGTTTTGAAAATTAAATCATACACAAAACATACCAAGCGAGGTGGCTCTGTGATTAGCATTATGGACTCGCATTTGGGAGGACGACAGTTCAAATCCGCGTCCGGCCATCTACATTTAAGTTTTCCGTGATTTCCCCTAATCACTTTAGGCAAATGCCGGGACGGTTCCTTTGGAACAGCACGATCTGTTTCCTTCCCTATCCTCGACACTATCCAAGCCTGTGCCCCATCTCTAATGACCTCGATGACGGCGGGGCATTAAACGCAATCTTCCTTCTTTCCTTCCCCTGATAACATACGTAAAAAAAAAATCACCAAAAAGCGCACTATTTCACGAAAACGAAGAATGTTCCTTTCCAAAAACTCTTTCTCCTCACTCTCTCTAATTACGTACTTCATGAAGCACACAGATTTGTTACCATACTTTTATGTTAGTAAAGGAAAATAATTACCGTACCACTAAACTGAACTAAACCAAACTCCGTTCGGACAGGTCTCGGACCACCCAACGGTACTGACCGACCGCCGTGTCATCTTCAGTCTATATGCGTCACTGGATACAGATATGGAGGAGCGTGATGTGAGCACACTGCTCTTCTGACCGTTGTCAGTTTTTGTGACCGGAGGCGCTACTTCTCAATTAAGTAGCTCTTCAGTTTGCTTCATATTTTGTTCTTGGTCGCGCACACTTATTATTTCCTCTTGGCTCTTGTACATATTGTATAGTACCCATCTCTCGCTATTGATTACCCCTATTTTTCTCAGGATTTCGAACATCTTGTTCCTTTTACACTGTCGAACGCTTTTACCAGTGTGTCATTTAGTCCAACAGAAAGGTCGCCTGTTCTTCAGAAATGAATGAGGCCCAATAAAAAAAAAAAAAAGGAAATAGATTGCAATCTGAGTATTCTCGTTTACAGTTCTTTAGACATCCATACTTAAATCACGCTATGGAACATTTTGTTTAATACCGGAAGTATGTTTATGTTGCGACTACAGCTTTCTGTTTGTGGATATCGGTGTCCATGGCAAGATGAGTGATGGTGCAGTTTTCCGTGATAGCTTCCTCTACAACAGATTTCAGGACACTGATACATGTCCCCAACCAGCTTCTCTTCTTGGTCGAAATCTGCCAGATCCTTATGTTTTTTTAGCAGATGCCACCTTTGTACTATCAGACAGAATTACGAAGCCTTATCCTGGAGTGCCACCAAGTGGTAGTCGAAAGAGAATGTTCAATCAGTAGTTACCACGCACCAGAGTTGCAATGGAATGTATACTTGCTATAATGACATCTGTTTTCAGAGTTTTTCAGAAACCACTATTGTTGGCACCAGAAAAAGCAACGATTGTAACGCTCAAATGTGTGATATTGTACAAATTTTTAAAGAAAAGCAGGATTTCTCCTGGTATGTACATGCCTGGAGGATCAATACAACACATCTTATAGGAGAATCAATGAACTGCACCAAAGAGTCCAACACAAAATGCAGAAGAAATAAGATAAGAATTTACAGCTTACTTTAATTCAGCCACAACTTAAATATGAAAATATGTACACGAGCTTACACGAGAATAAAGATCTCATATAAAAACAACTTTGTTTCAAAGCACTTGCCTCTCTATTTGTTGTATTAGTATTCTTGCTTCAAACCTGACCAAGTTGTAAGCAAACTCTGTGCATGTGTATATGTCGTCTGCTGACAGCCTGAACTGAGCTATTCTTTGGTTTTCTTTTGATATAGTCGATATGTCCACATTAAGGAATCTATTTTCTTTTTCTGTTTCTTTAACGATGCAATTCAGAGTAAATTTCTGCTGTATCCGCTGCCAAGCATCTGTATTTGCATTACTGTTTTTGTGGCTGCTTCATGTTGCAGTTCACAAATCATTTTCTTGCTGATACAGCTACAAAAAGTCCGGCACTTAACTACTGGTCCGTTGTTCCTGTGCCAATTCGAAATTACCACGTGGAAATAAAGACTACGAAAACTTACGAGCAGAAAAATGACTACTATCCAAACATATAATGGCGGAAAGCAGTCACAGTCCGGGCCGATATATGGACGGTGTATCAATATTGGCCAAACGTGTTTTGATGTTTGGTCGAAATACCGACAAGCGACGGATTCGTACCAACATTGATCCACACATTCGGCCAACACAGGCGGCGCCGAAGTCTGCTCCACTGTGTGGATCCGGCCTCAGGCACTCACGCCCCAAAGAGCTTCCGCAGAGAAACTTCTGTAGCAGATGCCATAGCAAAAGTATATTAGTGGATTCAGAGATAATAGCAAACATCGCTCGCGGATAAATGATCCGTAATAAACTGAATCTATGGAAGCTGAAAGACAACTTTCACAGATACAAACAAAATGCCTGTTGAAGCAGAGCACTAGACTAATTTGGGGCTGCTAAATCGAATGGGACCGTAAAACAAGTTTGTTCGTAACAGGAAACAAACCAACGGTCTCCATCGACACTGTGTAGCGGAAAACATTCACTTCGCGACCCTTAGGAGGGCACTCTGTATAACGTTGCAAAAGGTAAAAGTACCACTTCAGTCTCTTTTGACAATGAATTACATTCATCTTTTAAACTGCCTCTGAACTCTGGTAACGCAATTAATTTCGTTTTTCTTCCAATGATGACTCCGATGTCAATTCAATGGGAGCTTATAACTTTGCTGATACAGTCAAAGTTCGTGTATTGATAATAAATGGAGTTTTAATCCACTTAATCCCCTAAGAACTTAATCTCTTAATAGAGTATCTCTGAAGTGCTTCTTTCTTTTATGTGTGGATCCAATTCCTTTGTTTCAGGTTGCCACCACCACCACGAAAGAGTCCTAGTGAAGAAAATGGCAACTGTACCACAACAGAACAACTGGTGTGTCCTTCGGTTAGCAAAAGTGGAGTCGGTAGCTCCTGTTCATCGAGCATTTTGCATGCATTTTCACAGGAGCCGGTCAGACAAGTCTCCGTCTATGCCTGGCAAAAACAGTTCGAAGAGAACGGCTACATCTGAAAAGACAAAAGTTCTGGTCGATCTCCTGTGCTGGAGCAAAATGTTGATTGTCTTCGACCAGCATTCCAGCGAAGGAAACAGAAATTGACACGTCGAAAGCTTCAGACACCACAAACAAGCGTTTCCGAAATCCTGCACAAACGCTTGCACGTGAGTCCATACAGACTGCAGTTAGTGCATGCACTCACTACACGAGATTACGCAGCACGCTGTGATTCTGCAAAGAGACGTTGATAAGGATGGACAATGACAACGACACATCGAAGAGGCTATTTTTTTCTGACGAAGCAACGTTTCACCCTAATGAGAAAGTTAATCCACACAGTGTCCGTTTGTGGGGAACAGAAATCCCCCATTGCTCTACCGAACTTGAAGAAGATGCGCCAATGGTCAAAGTGTTTCACGCAATGTCGAGGGAGAAGACTTATGGCCCATTCTTTTTCACAGGGAAAACCGTCAGAGACATTTGCTACCACGACGCGCTTTCGTTGTGGCTTCTGCCTCAGTTAGAAGAAGACTCGAACATCTTGCAACAAGACGGTGCACCTCCTCACTTACATTTGGCTCCAGAGGAATACCCAAACACGCGTCTGCCTGGACAATGGCTCGGCCGTGCAGGTACAGATGGCCACGTCGATCACCGTATCTAGCCCCTTGCTATTTTCTCCTGGGGTTATGTGGAAGACAAACTGTTTGTCCTACAACTGACAGAATCCTTGCCACAGCTACAGCAGCGAATCATAGTTTCGGTAGACACCATGTTGCAAAAGGTTTGGGAAGAGTATGAATACCGTCTCCATGTTTGCTATGTGACTAGTGGGCGCATGTCGAGTCCCTGTAAATGTAAAAAGTTTCCAGATGTATTTTATTTACAGGATAAGGTTTGAGGTGTATAAGTTGTACCGTTTCATTTGTATAAATATTTAAAAATGCAAAGTTCTTTAGTGCTCACGCTGTACATTTATTTTTCTGCCTCGAAGGATTACATTAAGTCCATTGAGCTTTGTAAAAATGTTGCTATAAGAGGAAACTTATAGCAGCCAATTTCCATGAGGTAATCGGCCTCTCAATTGGAAATTGTATTCTAAGAAGAAAACATGCTCCTCGTCCCTCTGTTCAAAAATACACGTTAGTATATTTCATGGAGATAAAAAAAAGATTAGTGTTTAACGTCCCGTCGACAACGAGGTCATCAGAGGCGGCATAGAGATAATAATGTGACCTCTGTAAGCAAAGAAGATATGCATGTATTCTTTCTCTGGACGTTTAGTACTTTTAATAAACAATTATTCAGTGAGCGAGATTTTTTGAAGATAACGATTTTGATGACATCGCCAAGACCATTCTATAACTCATGGGTAATTTTTTTCGCAGCTTCGCAGCTAGTGCCTGTCTATTATTCATGCAGTGGCTACTACAATAGTCTCAGCGATGTTTTCGATAAGCTCTAGAGCTCAATTATGCAGCTCATGAGCCTTGCTTGATTTTTGCGGATATCAGTACAGTTGTCCCGCAGTATTTTATTCACGTCAGGTAGAAATTTCTTTAAATTCCTCACCCATCTGTTCTGGCGGCGTCGCAGGCTGGTGTTGGAGAAGACTGACGGTGGAGGCTCCTGGACATCAGGAGGTGAAGTGATTTTGTACCACACGCTCACTGAAAGGAAAGCTCGTATTTCTCCATTTCTAGTTCTTCGTTCTATTAGGTCTGACTGGGCTACCAAGTATTCTGAGTGCCGACTGATAAAAATATTGATTAGAAGGTGATAATTCCCTTTCCTGAGTTTTTCTTCAGGCAGTTAACCCGTAACATGTGCCCTACCACTGAGCGTTGAAGATGGGCACCTCACTCTCTTTCTCTTTCTCTCTCTCTCTCTCTCTCTCTCTCTCTCTCTCTCTGTGGGCAAGCAAGTGGGTCCTCGACTGTACAGTCGAGATGCTCTATCTTCCAGAATATTTTTATTAGCTAATACTGGCAGTTCTTATATTGCGTAAACATTTCGTCTTTGTGAGGTCCACGTTCGGCTGTTTCCCACGCCTTGAAAGGCACTCCAAACTGTGGGTTTTCATTATATTTTCTAGTTGTTGTCTATACCATCTGTGTTCAAAGGAACATGGCTTTCTACGTTTTGTGAACAGTTATGTCTTCTTGTTGAAAACAGTGTTACTTCTCTTTCCACTTCTGATCTTCTGATTGTGAGTTGTAAAACAGTCAGAGATGGAGGCCTTGCGCCACAGGAGGTTGTGTATGTTGTCTGTGGTGCATCTGGCGTCCAGCTGTGACACTACAAAAGAGAGTCCAGTGGACTGCGTGGCACTGACTTGCACGCCTCCCATAGCGTCCCTGTGAGACCTCCCCCGAGGGTAGACCCTCAGTCCACCTCATGAGTCCACTGCTCGCCTGACCACTGCCACCTCATCCCACTGTGCTTCCAAAGCCTTCTTGCTTATATCTGCAAGCTCCCAACGACTGGTATTTAGATCGTAAATGTCGTTAATTCTCCCTGTCTGTGGCAGGCTGAGAAGGGAGTTTGCTTAATTTTATCAGCAGAGATTACTTTTATTCATTTTTATATAAGCCGGCTGTGGGGAAGGATCTTATGCACACTTTTTTCTCTCGGCAGCATAACCCTCCCTGACCATTTTGCCTGCTTTAGAATTGATGTGTAGGCCCATCAAAGTTCAGAATACAATCTTATCGATTGAATTTGAAGTCGCAACGGATAACGCAATTGTAATTTTGGAGATGGTTCGAGAAAACTACATCCTGCACCAATCTAGTCTTGTGCCAATAATTTTAGTAAAAGGGTAGCGCGATTGATATGATTCTCTTTTCTTAGGTATGGTTTAAATGAGCAAGCCGAGAACGGAAATTACTTCTAAAAACAAAGTTAATTTTATTTTAACCAACATTAGACAAATTTACGAAGTTACTTCTTGACAATCTTTTGAATACACATTTCACTAATTCTGCTTTCAATTTTCATTTAATTATGGACAAAGATTATTTAACTATGCACATAGATTATTTATCCTTTGAATTACAAGCCGTGTTGCCTTTGATTTGCATCGTCCTGTGGGGGGAAGGAAAATCTTGGAGAGCACGTGGTCACTACTACTATGCTGATACACTCCTGGAAATTGAAATAAGAACACCGTGAATTCATTGTCCCAGGAAGGGGAAACTTTATTGACACATTCCTGGGGTCAGATATATCACATGATCACACAGGCAGAACCACAGGCACATAGACACAGGCAACAGAGCATGCACAATGTCGGCACTAGTACAGTGTATATCCACCTTTCGCAGCAATGCAGGCTGCTATTCTCCCATGGAGACGATCGTAGAGATGCTGGATGTAGTCCTGTGGAACGGCTTGCCATGCCATTTCCACCTGGCGCCTCAGTTGGACCAGCGTTCGTGCTGGACGTGCAGACCGCGTGAGACGACGCTTCATCCAATCCCAAACATGCTCAATGGGGGACAGATCCGGAGATCTTGCTGGCCAGGGTAGTTGACGTACACCTTCTAGAGCACGTTGGGTGGCACGGGATACATGCGGACGTGCATTGTCCTGTTGGAACAGCAAGTTCCCTTGCCGGTATAGGAATGGTAGAACGATGGGTTCGATGACGGTTTGGATGTACCGTGCACTATTCAGTGTCCCCTCGACGATCACCAGTGGTGTACGGCCAGTGTAGGAGATCGCTCCCCACACCATGATGCCGGGTGTTGGCCCTGTGTGCCTCGGTCGTATGCAGTCCTGATTGTGGCGCTCACCTGCACGGCGCCAAACACGCATACGACCATCTTTGGCACCAAGGCAGAAGCGACTCTCATCGCTGAAGACGACACGTCTCCATTCGTCCCTCCATTCACGCCTGTCGCGACACCACTGGAGGCGGGCTGCACGATGTTGGGACGTGAGCGGAAGACGGCCTAACGGTGTGCGGGACCGTAGCCCAGCTTCATGGAGACGGTTGCGAATGGTCCTCGCCGATACCCCAGGAGCAACAGTGTCCCTAATTTGCTGGGAAGTGGCGGTGCGGTCCCCTACGGCACTGCGTAGGATCCTACGGTCTTGGCGTGCATCCGTGCGTCGCTGCGGTCCGGTCCCAGGTCGACGGGCACGTGCACCTTCCGCCGACCACTGGCGACAACATCGATGTACTGTGGAGACCTCACGCCCTACGTGTTGAGCAATTCGGCGGTACGTCCACCCGGCCTCCCGCATGTCCACTATACGCCCTCGCTCAAAGTCCGTCAACTGCACATACGGTTCACGTCCACGCTGTCGCGGCATGCTACCAGTGTTAAAGACTGCGATGGAGCTCCGTATGCCACGGCAAACTGTCTGACACTGACGGCGGCGGTGCACAAATGCTGCGCAGCTAGCGCCATTCGACGGCCAACACCGCGGTTCCTGGTGTGTCCGCTGTGCCGTGCGTGTGATCATTGCTTGTACAGCCCTCTCGCAGTGTCCGGAGCAAGTATGGTGGGTCTGACACACCGGTGTCAATGTGTTCTTTTTTCCATTTCCAGGAGTGTACATGCACATGCACTAAGTTATCACTGAAATGCAAATATCGTAACTATTTCTCTATGCAGATTTTCTACGTACTGTCGCTGGCATCGAGCAGGACTCGTGGCTGGTATCTCCAGCGCGAAGTGCTTGAATACGAAACGATTCATCTTAGAAAAGCTACACTCGTCACAAAATTTTCAATAAGTTGTTAAACATCGACACACGCTAGCATAAATGTTCAGCAATCGCAAAAACTGGCTACAACTCCCTCTATTAGCTTTCTCGGCGGTTGCAGTTTGAAACCACGTGGCGGGTCGTAACGGAAATCTCGAACGGAGAAGATTATTCTTATATCGGATAAATTGGTCAAAAATCAATAAATGGTTCTTAATTAATCAATCGCGAAAAAGCCTCTATAAATAAATTGTTAACATTAAACATATTTAAAGATTCAAATACCTTTGTCCTGATTTCGACGCAGCGTTGTGAAGGAACGTCTGGTCGCTTACCTGTCTTCCAAAAAACTCCCCGTAACCGTTGCGCGGCTCTTTCTCCCGAGCAGCGCGAGGTGGTGGGGGAGGCCCATGACCAACCTCTGGTAAGAAAACGTTTTCTTTTAGACTTTCGCACCTCTGGTCGAACCATCCTGTTCCTGCTCTTTGCCTTCCGCTGACTGTGTTAAAGTTGGTAGAAGATTCTGAGATCCACTACATCTCTGGTTTGTCTGCTACCACACACAAAACATTCACATCTGACCACGTACTTTAAGGAGAGGTGGGGAAATGTAAATAGGGACACAGGACGTGCATATTGTAATGAGAATAAAAGATTTTGATCCATAATAGTTTCTGCATGCATGTAATTTGGGGCTGAGATTATTTCACTGTTCATTAATTATGTAAAGTAATTAAATTTACGCTGATAATGTCTATCAGCTGATAGCAACATAACACTGATTTTAACTATGTAACGAAACCTATTGTGATGTTACATATCAAGCACGTAATTTCAAATAAAAATGTAAATCACATTAACAATTGACAATCACTGGTGTTGATATGAATTACATTTTTTCGTGTTTTTTTAATTATTCCAATCTAATGGATCTTTATATTCTCATTTTATATTTGTTACAGGACAGTTTTGGAAAAAAAATTGGCTGTGTAACATTAACGACTCAAACTCAACTTTTCTCATTAAGCTGACCACGAAAAGACTCCAAATGACTTTGCATTTTAGCTGGAGCCATACAGATATTTGGGACAACTTTACCACATATTATACACTGTCAGTTGTCATTATTCTTCACGAATCCCAAAGATAGCTACAACTGGTATCATACTTCATAAGTTTTAGTAATTGCTCTTGGTTGATTACTTGTAGAAGCCTTTATTGGTTTAACATTTCTGAGGTGCTTTCATTGACGTTACTCTCGTTACTTCCATAGTCATGTTTATCAAAGGAGCTGACAGCTATTGAGCACAGCAGCGTTTCCCTCATTGTTCAGTTTTTTTTTCTGCAAGATAGCCGCCTGATCTCTGTTGAATACCGTGCAGCCTTTTTGTCTACCTGTGTCGCATTCATACCCACTATCGACCCTAGTAAGTGGAAGTGAGAATTGTTTTTTTAATTTCGCAGAGTCTTAAACTGTTATTGTTTTTTATGTTACTTTCTTGACTTAAGAAACGACGCCATAACGTCATGAAGAGTTCCGGGCATATTTCAAGCCTGTGTGCTTTCATTTCAGATGTCAACTTTAAGGCTACCTGTTATGGATTGATCTTTCGATGACCAACCAAAGGAGCGATCGGACCTACACGCTGTTGTGAAATGCCAGTTATGCTAGTAGTTTCTCTCTGCGTGATACGGCTATCATTGAGAAGCATTTGTCAAACCACTGCATATTCTCCTCCAGTGGTTCCCCACCCGGGATAATTACTTCGCGAGGCGTAAAATGAAATTTTCTAAAGGGTAAAAAAAATGGGTTCAGTAGTGTTTGGATCCAGAACCTGAAATATTTTCGAAATATCATTATCATCACTATTTCGTAAAACTGTAGTAGTGTTTACAGAAGTTACATTTTTCATTTTAAATTCTAGCTATAACGCGTGAACCAACGTGGTACAGGTGACAGCTTGTGAAACGAATGAATGGAAAACATGTTCCTCTTTCCTCACACAGCTCACCTACTACAAATATGCTTTGTATCACCCATCTGTTCCAGTAAAATTGATACATACATGCTTAAATATCTAATGAAAATGCCTTCTCCGAATGTTTGTAGTTCCCGTAATGGATCAGAAACTGCTTCATTATTCACTTCGCTACAATAAACGATGCGAGATCAGAACACAGCAGTAATTATGAAACTGTTACTGCATAGCTATGGGGCAGTGGTCAGACGCAAAGCATTGGCAGTCTAAAGCCTTCCAATTTCTACCGTTTCAGGGGTAAGGAATCCAGGAATCTAGGAGTATGCAACAGTAGGGATAATGTACACCCTTTGACTTGGTTCATTTTAAAACGGGTATGAGTGACGTAAGTATCACTAGGGAGAGGAGTGGTGCAGAGGAAGCACGTTTTGTAATAAATAACTATCATCAACGTGGATGATTGGCTTTCTTTTCTGAGGGGGAGTTGTAGGTATCATTCACGATGCACTGAGAATTACTTATCTTTCTATATATATAAATAAGATGTTGTTAGAATTAAGAGGTACTAATTGTCTCATTGACTCATTATTTTGGGGTTTAATAAGACAACTACGAAAACTAAATACCATTTTCCTTCCAGCGTTTAAGAAATAAAAAAGTTCAAAGAAAATTCTTTTTCATTCTAAAGTTCAGTTAGGCGCTAATGTTGTCAAAAAAAATGTTCAAATGTTTGTGAAATCTTATGGGACTTAGCTGCTAAGGCCATCAGTCCATAAGCTTACACACTACTTAACCTAATCTATCCTAAGGACAAACACACACACCCATGCCCGAGGGAGGACGCGAACCTCCGCCAGGACCAGTCGCACAGTCCATGACTGCAGCGCCTGAGACCGCTCGGCTAATCCCGCGCGGCGCTAATGTTGTCGATAGTGCGCGGAAGGGGGTGGGTACTAGCCAGTATCTTGTTACGTTCGGGGATAGTAGTCAAAAAGGTTGGGAGCCAGTGTTCTTCAAAAATGGTTCAAATGGCTCTGAGCACTATGGGACTCAACTGCTGTGGTCATCAGTCCCATAGAGCTTAGAACTACTTAAACCTAACTAACCTAAGGACATCACACACATGCATGCCCGAGGCAGGATTCGAACCTGCGACCGTAGCAGTCGCACAGTTCCGGACTGCGCGCCTAGAACCGCGACCAGTGTTCTACTCAGTTGTTGTTGTCACATGCCGTGCTACTCTTTCTTTGTCATGCATGTCAGACATAACCGTCTAACGAGCTTCATAAACTACTGGCCCAACGACGAGCAGTGTTCCAAATAACACAGTCTCCATAAACGTTTTGCATATCTGATGACGTTTGGTTTGTGGGGCGCTTAACTGCGCAGTCATCAGCTCTCGTACAGAGTTTCAATTTTTCATAGTCCAATTAACCACGAACGATGGTGATGGTATAGTGAGAACAACACCCAGTCCCCAGGAAGAGAAAATCTCCTACCCGGCCGGGAATCGAACCCGGGATCCCGTGATCCAGAGACAGCAACGCTAGCCACTATAGTTCAATTCTTTTATCTTGGCGGTTCGCGCATGCCCGCCCAGACACGGGAGATTGCTGCGTTGCCAGTTGCACGCGCCAAGAGAAGCAGCGCCATACTATGTAGTTCGCAAACTTACGCTTAGGGGAGAGCGCGCAGCTTATGAAGTAAAGCCACCACGGCCGCATTAACCCTTTCGCTGCTATAGAGACGTGCTCCCAGCATTCCGTGATGTGCGCGATTTTGTCATCATTGCACTGCTCGCCTGTGCAGACACAGACTGCTTTGACACACTTTATCATTCGATTTCACAGAAACTATTTGGCCCAAAAATTTTATTTTTACGCATCTTCTTGACTGATACCTTCCCCCCATAAATGACTTAATTTTGTTTCGAAGTTCAACCCAGTTATTGTGCAGCATTAGATGTAAACCATTGCACGAAATTTTGAAGAGTTTGCAGAGGTAAAAGTTCATAGCATATACTTTCCGTATGGTCGATTTCAGTTGCCACTACAAATTTCAAAAATTTACATTCAGACGAATAAAATTCATGAAGTAATACACTTTGATATTGTTTTTAAATAAAGAAAAGACTAAGCACCGAACAAAGTTTGATCTCAGAACCTTCCGCTTAGCAGTCATACACTTTTTTTTTTAATCTCATTTTATTCGTTTTCGTTCGTTGTATGTGCACGGGGCGGACGTCGCAAGACACCCGTTTCAGTTCGTCGTTGATCCATTAACTCAGTTTTTTTATTACAGAGGGCAGCTAACCCTCTGACCGAACACGCTGAGTTACTGTGCCGGCATACACTTTAACCATTACGCTATCGCAGCTCGTCGATCAATATATCCCCCAGAGGACTTTAAAATATCATGCAAAATACCGACAAACACTGTTGGTATGACTATGAATTACTCACGTTTCGTCGAAGTACAATAGGAAATAAACAATTGCCGCTGTTCTTTATAGCGAAAAGTCGGTTAGTGAGAATGATACAAATACCTTTCCTTGCTATCGCCTGAATTAGGAGGCTTATTGCTTGTTTGGTTTAATTAATTAATAGAATATGAAGCAATTGGTATAAAGAATGCTTTTTCCAAACTTTCTATAAAGGAAAGTCTGCTATCAAGACACTGCTTTCGTTCAATTACTTTATTTATGACTGAATGTTTCTAAAACTGAAGACACTCGTCCGTGCTCTGCATTACAGTCGAGCTCTGGCAACGTCGTTCTCTATTCATTGGCTGACTGTTTTTTGTGACGTCAGATGCGCAGAACGAACCTAAACTCGGCCGCCGTCATAAATGACGCGCACTTTAAACCACGAGCTGCGGACTGCATCTCTGATGAATTTCTTCTAGAGCGACACTTTCTACTGTCAAAAATTCAGTGACAGCATGTTGCTTAAGTCACAATGACTGACCATTTGCAAAGGGTTTCATTATTTACTTTCTGAGATCACAACCGTTCAGTGCTCAGCTTTCCTGCCAACTAGAGCTGCACATGTCAGTTTACAGCACACTCGTTATCTGCCAACATACCAATGCCGCCATCTGATGGGAGTTACGAAGAGCGTGTTGTATTTCATTCACCCTCATAAAAATTCGATCACGTAAGTGTAGGTGATTAGACGATGAAATGTACTCCTTTCAACATAATCAGGAGTTTGTTTTCCTCTTTAACTAGTGTATTTCACATTCCAGGGAAGGCACAACTATGCAAGTGGTATTCGCCGAGATGAAGACGACGTGCCCGTCTTAGGTTATAGCCGGTGAGAGGAACGTATACGGCGAACTGCCGCGCGGTTCATTTTGTGGAAGTGCGGACGATGTAGGGGTATGGTGGCGTTCTGTTCATCGTGGGAGTTTCAGCAAGGCGCGGCAGGACGTAATGGCTCCCAGGTGGGGCTGTAACGGGCAGTAAATGTGTCGCGAGGGACGTCTGTCTCCCACAAAACTGCGCTGCAATTCCCCGCGTCACCGAGCGGCGTAGCTACCACCGGCGCCCGGAGACCCTCAGTATTTTTCCTCATTACGGCGAGAGCCGAATGTCGGGTAAATCGGAACGCATACTGCAATATTTACTACTGCTCACCTTGTAACAGCATTAAGTGTATACTAGATCATCTTATAAAGGAAACGGAACAAGACAATGTGACTTACCACTACTGCAACTGATTATAAATTGCTATGTGTTGGTACACAAACCAGCAACTGAATGGTGTCGAGAGTTCAGGGTCATCTCCTGTTTATTTTAAAGTGGTTCAAGCTTTATTCTTACACAGAAAGGAGTCCAGTATTGAGCAACGCATATTTTCAATAAGTTACTAGCAACCATTAAGAGTTTAGTTTCAGACAAGGCACAATTTAAACATAATTTAAAAGAATTTTTGGTGGCCAATTCCTATTCCATCCATGAATTTCTCAACAAGTGCAGTAGACCATTTTGATGAAAATTTATTATACATTAATTTTTGACAATACTTGGGTGTAACAGCCAAGTAAATACCTGCTGTGTGAATGATGGATGTGTGGAAAACAGATGTAAGTCTTAAGTCTTTAAATAGGGGAAGTTTAATTTTAAATCTTTACATAATTTGACTTTTCTTAACTGAGGATCATTGAAATGAATAATTTACTTTAATTTTTGACAGTACTTGGTTGTAATAGCCAAGTAACCAGCTAATGTGTGAATGATGGATTTAATGAAAGCAGATGTAAGTATTAAACCTGTAAATATTAGAAGTTTAATTTTAATTCATGTACATAATTTTACTGTTTATTGACTGAGGATCATTAAAATGAATGAAACTCAAGTTTTTCTAATTACATTTTTGTAATGTGTTTATCTGACATGTTCCACACCCAGGAGGAACCCCTCTTTTGACGGTCTATGGAATGAATCACTAATCTAATCTAATATACGTAGGAGCATAAAATTCAAAATTTCTGAGACAATTGCACCATCAAATGGCTACGTCGGACTTAAATGATTTGTATGCCACACAATAGGTAGCTGACTATCTGCATCTACGGTAGTGGAAATCGGTATAAAAGCAAGGTTCCTACGGAAGTAATATACTCGTACATTGTCTGAAGCATACATGTATCGAATTTATTATGAAAGTAGTAGATAAGACATAGCAATCATGATGGAATCACATAGTTTCGTTCATAAAACGAGTAACAAAATAAGGCGTTCGCATTTCCTGGATGGGGCCTGGTATGAAGGCACCCACAGCTCCGTTGTGTTATTTCTCTGTTAATACTTTGTCGAAACTTCATTCTCCCTAATTACCTTCTCGTATCGCTCTTTTCAGCTCACTCATGACCTCAAATTGCCTACCGTTGCGATAAAAATGCGTTACAAGTATTCCACTAAAGTTTTTCAAGGGGTTTAATAATGGTGCAAATGGCTCTGAGCACTATGGGACTTAACATCTGTGGTCATCAGTCCCCTAGAACTTAGAACTACTTAAACCTAACTAACCTAAGGACATCACACACATCCATGCCCGAGGCAGGAATCGAACCTGCGACCGTAGCGGTCGCGCGGTTCTTCCAGACTGTAGCGCCTAGAACCGCTCGGCCACTCCGGCCGGCAAGGGGTTTAGATCCAGGCTCGGTACAGGCCGGGGCAAGATATCGATATTTGTATTTTCAAACCATTTCTTTGTTGTGCAGAAACCTCCACAGATGTACGTATTATCTTGCTGAAACATTAGATCTTCGTCTCCTAGAGCCTCATACATTCTCAGCTATTTTGTCTCTAGCAACTCAATGTACATATTAGAGTTCATTCTAGCGTTCACCCAAGCAATGCGTGATTTACGTTTAATGCAGAACACTGCCCAAATCATAATACTCCCACCAACTAAATTTCTGCTCGCTCTTAGCTGATGCTTGTTCTTAGTCATGCCAGTCATACTGAAATCCCTCCTGCCCATCTAAATTAAACTTCTCACCAGTGGAGAAAAATTTATCCCATTCTAAATACCATAATATATGTTTTTCGGCAAACTCCAACCGAGCCTGTTTATATTTGGGTGTTAAAGCATGTTTCTGCAGTCGTTTTCTTGAACACGAGATGTTTTCAGTAGACAAATTTGCGTACACATCTGGAAATTACTGGCAACTGTAAATCAGCAACAAGTTGAGAAGAATAATGGTTTGTGGCCGTTGCTTTGCGCAAAAGGAACTGTTTCGATGGCTCAGAGAGTGTTCTGCTGTGCCCATGTTTTCCGTTCAGTCTATATCTTGCAAATCTAACGAAATTATAAATCAACCTACTGGAACGGTTCAACGTTTTTGCAGTTTGACGATTTGAGAGTTCCTTTTTCTTCTGCGCCCCGGTTTTTGCTTTTTCATCTCATGCTCTTTTCCGTGAGGCTTTCTCAGAATCGTATTTTATGTACAGAGTACGTACTGTCACTAATGGTGTCTGTTTCCTATTTACAATGAAGCTACATACATACGCACAAACACCAGACGACTGCCTTTATAACCGAGCTCCACCCTCTGCCCCTGAATCGTTGGTGTCTTCTTATATAACACTCCGCTGACGTCAAATGCGATACCATTTGATTGCGTTTGCCAGTATACTGGATCTCACACTATTGCATCTACACTGCGTGCAACTATTCCCATCGATAATTTTCCATGACTTTGTACTGATTTCCACTGCTGTTCTGCGCAAGATTCGTTACCGCGTGTGCTGGAGGGTATTTCAAGCCCCCACACAATTTATCCTTTCGAGAGCGGCGAGCACGAGGATCGAGTGCTAGTAAACTTATCATTTTGTTAACCTATTCATCACATGAGATGAATGTGGGTGGAAATAATATGTTGCACACTTCTTCTTGGATGTAAGTTCTCTGAATATTAACAGAAATTATCCCCGTGACGCAACAAAGACTTTTTGTAGCGTTTGCGACTGGAGTCGGTTGAGAATCTTCTGACGTTACCCCGCTTACTATACCAACCCTTGAATGAATGAGAAGTAGTTGCATCATCTTTAGTGGGCTTTCATTTTATGGCTGTGAAAGATAAATAGTGTTCTTTACTGTTTGTATATATGTAACTATTAGTTTTTAAATCGTAATTACAGATATTTGAAAACAAAACACAGACAGTGGAACAGTTGAAGGTGTAAAAACCAGATGGCTGATGATGGAACAGTTGAAGGTGTTCCTGGCAGTTGTTCTGAATCTTTCAGAGGTGTCTGTGCTTTTGTGTGTGTGTGTGTGTGTGTGTGTGTGTGTGTGGATATGAGAGAGAGAGAGAGAGAGAGAGACAGAGAGATAGAGAGAGAGAGAGAGAGAAAGAGAGAAAGAGAGAGAGAGAGAGCTGGTAAACAGTGAAACAGTGACAGTGACCGTGACAGCTCAATATATGATGTTTGACAGTGATGAAAATGAGGAAAAAGATAGCATAAGCGAAACATAATGTAAATAGACACACACACACACACACACACACACACACACACACACAATTAATTTCAGACATAGAAATAACAATTTTCAAATCGTAATTTTGGCTTAAACAATTTATCTACTTTAAGGTGTAAGTGGTTGCACATGACAAACTGTGGAACAAAACAGCCACTGTAGAAACGCAATACATCAGAAAAACCACACCTTGTGGTAAAAAGGTATGAATTCATAATTTTGCGTGTTTTTTCAAATATCTGTAATTACGATTTAAAAAGTAATAGTTACATGTATACAAACAGTAAAGAACACTATTTATCTTTCACAGCCATAAAATAAAAGCTCGCCGGCCGGAGTGGCCATGCGGTTCTAGGCGCTACAGTCTGGAGCCGAGCGACCGCTACGGTCGCAGGTTCGAATCCTGCCTCGGGCATGAAAGTGTGTGGTGTCCCTAGGTTAGTTAGGTTTAATTAGTTCTAAGTTCTAGGTGACTGATGACCTCAGAAGTTAAGTCGCATAGTGCTCACAGCCATTTGAACCATTTGAATAAAAGTCCACTGAATATGCTGCAACTGCAGTGAAACATGTTTGGGTTAAACTGTGTTTTGCTAAAACATATATATATATATATATATATATATATATATATATATATTCCGTGTTTGCTTTAACTATATACATCCCAAGATAATTATTGTTAGCAATTGGCTTAACTAAGGAGGGATGTGGGCGCCAGTCCGATATTCACCTAGTCGGATGTGGGAAAGCGCCTAAAAGCCACACCCGGGCTGTCTGGCACACCAGACTTTATCGTCAACCTGCAGGTGGATTTGATGCAAGTCTGGCGCGTCTTCCCGAATCCTGGAAAAGGCGTGCTGAAGCGCGGCTATCTGGGTAATACAAATAGCTTGCGTGTAAAGAAATGCAAAATCTATGTTATGATGAAAGTGTACAGAAGAAGCATGAGGCCGTGCACACAGAACCGAGATATCAAAAGAAGACTGAATTGCAGCTGAAGTACTCGAGAAAGGATTTTACACAAAAAAAGCGAAAAGTAACAGGAGAAGACTGTATTCGTTAAGAGCTTATCAAATATGGCGACATGTTTCTAAAGCTTAGGATGTTACATTTCTGTAATATGTGCTGGTTACAGAGGAAAGAAGCAGATGAATGGTACAAACCCGTATATCATTGTTTCATTGTTATTTCTTTCTTCCAAAAGGATTTCTAAATGTAATTACGGAGATATAAGTCTGACAGATACAGAATGTAAGATGTACTGTAAAGGAGTACAAATAATAAGTGAAGAACGTTTTTCAGAAAAGCAAAGTGGCTTAGAAGGAGTAGATATTGCATCGACTATGTGATCATTATAAAACAAGTGAGTATCATGCTTTAATAAGAATATACAACCAAAAAATTATGATCACTACCCACTGCGATGTTGGATGCCACGGAGCAGACACGGCCGGGAGCTAGCGTCTGCAACTGGGGAAATCCATTCAGATAAGACACTTCGAAAAAGGGCAGATTATTACTACGCAGAGCCTGTGAACGGATATCTAGAAAACGGCGAAGCTGGTCGAATATTCATGTGCTACTGTCGTGAGCATCTACGGAAAATGTAGGACAGAGAAACAACCAGTAGGCGCTAAATGATTGGACGTCCACTACTCGCCACAGAACGTTGGTTTCGGAGGCTTGTCATCTCTGTGAAGTAGGATATATGGTGATCTGTCGCATCTCTGTCGAAAGAGTACAATACTGGAGCACGCAAAAGTGTTTCGGAGCACATCGTTCATTGTTGAATTGGAGGGAGCTCCGCAGCAGACCACACCTACGTGTTCACATGTTGACCCAGCGACATCAATTACGATTGCATTGGACACGGGACCATTGGGATTCGACCGTCGATCAATGCAAAACGTGTCGGCTCTTCGGGTGAATCACATTTTTGCTACACTAAGTCGATGGTCGTCTCTATAAACGCATTCACTGAGGCGAACGGCGGCTCGATACGTGCAGCACTCCAATGATGCAGGCTGGTGGGAGCACTATTATGTTTAGGAGACAAACCTGCACTTGAATAGGACTTATGGTAGTAATCGAAGACATGCAGGACGTTTTCCCAGACGGCGATGTCCTCTTTCTGTATTATAATTGTCCGCATCTCGGACCCAGAACCGTGGTACAAAGGTTTGAGGAGGATTATAGTAAACTATCATTGATGTCTCGGCGACCAAATTTGTCTGATGTAAATCCTATGGAACCCATGGGTTGTCATCGGACACCATCGATGAGTACGAATATCAGCGGCCCATTATTTACATGGATTACATGACCTGTGCGTAGACATCTAATGCCAAATACCTGCACAAACCAATCAAAAAACAGTCGGATCCCCGATACGCGGAATCAGTGGCGTATTTCGTTCCAAAGACGGACAAGCAAGCTAGTAAGCAGGTGGTCTTGATGTTTTGGCTCATCAGTGTATATCAAAACTGACCCAAAAATATTTAGTAAAATAAAAGTAAATCAGGGTGTAGTCTGTCGCCGCACATTTTAATCACAGACGACGTTTCGAACTAGTGGGAAGTTTTAGTTCATCCTGGTAAAAATATGATACAAAACATAGATAAACGCTTGCTTCTTTGCTAATGACCAGTTAATCATATATGACAGGAGATAAACATCAAATCGCTGTCTACAAGCTAAATTTACTGTGCCAAGAATGTAATATGTGGATTCCTACTAATAAGACAAAAAGAATAACATTTAAAGTAGTGGAACATATAAGAAAAAACCGTCCGCTGTAACACAGTAACAGAACAAGTAAGAAGTTTCAGCTATCTAGGAGACAAAAATGTAGATCAGAACGTTCACAGAAAGCTTGTAAAAACACACACAGCGCTGTAAAAATTAAGGCGAGAAAAGATACAGTAATTAAATTTCATAAAAAATTACAGTTCCCGCATTTTTTATGACACCAAGCTAAGCGTTAACGAAACAACATTCAAGCTTCTGAAATGAGACGTCTAAGGGCTGTGAGAAGACATACAACATTAGATACAATAAAAAATGAAGATATTAGGAAGGATTTAAACTTTAAACAAATAAACGAAGTAACAGATGAATACAGAGATAGGTGGAAGCACTTCGCAGTAAGAATATTGGAGCGGAGATTACCTCTGCAACCCATGAAATATGTATCACATCGAAAAAGTAGTCTTGGAAGAAACAAGAAGAGATCACACGAATAAGGCTGACGGACAAAGACGAAACAGAAGTTACTTGTAATCTCTGTTAATGAAGATGATGATATTTATATGAACAGCAACGATATTACAACCTATTTTGGAGAATGTCCGAAGCTATTTTTACAGCTCACGATTTGGCCCTGTAGAAAACAACAGTACCCAATACTCGAACAATGGAAAATCCAGGATAGAATGTAACAATACCAGAGAAGGAAAGTTGCTACTCACCTTATAGCGGAGATGCTGAGTCGCGATAGGCACAACTACCAAATACTCAGATTGTTGGGAATGTGTGCGTTCCGAATATTGTGAAGTCCTCACATTCTGAAACCAGCTTGTCTACGTGGTTTGGTAATGTTTCTGAGAACCCCCTTAAATGTACTAAGACTGGCCACCTTGAGGCTTACGCGACTTCCTGCTGTATTCGTGGTAGTTTTTTTTTCTACTTTGTTAGCAGTGGGACGTAAAATTCAGTAATTTATTTCCTAGTCGTTTATCTGATTTAAGTGGCAGCTTTCAGAATTTGTGAAGTAACTACTGTGACTAGTATGTTGTGAACACTGTAGTTGTCATATTGTGAAGTTGGTTTTTTCTTCTCTAGCGTTGTGGAAACTAATTTTTGCTCTAAACAGTCCTATTTTAATTAACGTGCTTCCATAGTGTTTGTAGAAAGGGAGAAGTGTCAAAAAAATTTTCGTTCGTATTTGAATACTAGTGTAGTTTGTCTTGAGATGTATTTATCAGGAGTCTGTATACGGTTTTCCTTCGATAAAGCACAATCACAGCGAAAAGTAGAACTGAACGTCCATCAACAGGCGACGATTCGTCCAACCGACTGCACCTGCTGACATTTTCGGTAAGAATTTTGTTACATTTTCATCTTTTTTTAACGTCGACGTGGCATGGAGTGAGTTTGTATTCGAATATTATTAAACGTAAAAGACGCCTTGTCATAAACACTTTAGATTTGAGTTCATAAAATATAGTTGCCAGTCAACCATATATTCCTATCCATTTCGAGGGGTGACATGTCAAGCGAAAGCGCAGTACCATTTGATATCATTCGTTTGTCCAATAAGTACAGTCTTGCTGAAAATATTAAAGTAACGGATTCCACTTAAACCCGCGATTTTCATGTCTAACAGTGATTGTATTCTAACAATTAGAAGTCGCCAGGAGGCTACCATGTTAATCACGGACTTAATCGTCTGGCTAATGTCAACCATTCTTTGTGTTAAATTTTCCTGTCCATCTCGTGTTTTTGACTGTCCGCCTAAATCATGACTAGTATCATCCAAATCATTCGAATGACTAGTCTCATTCGCGTCTTGGAGAACCTTTTAGGTGCTGGTAGTGTGCAACATGGTTTTCAACAAAGCTGTGCGAGCTGTGGTGCGCCAACTAAAGGAAATATACCTCCACTGCAGACATCCTCAGGTAACGTAATTCGTCCATATTACCTTCTTTATATCCCTAACTATACCCAGGTCACGTACACCTTTTTGTGTTACGATAGGAGAATTTTTCATTACTGTATACAACATGTACAAGAACCTAGCAGGAACAATAAGAATGGAAGACCTTGAACGAAGTGCTCGGATTAAAAAGGGTGTAAGGCGGGGTGCAGTCTTTCTCTCCTACTGTTTAATGGAGACATCGAAGAAGTGATGACGGACGTAAAAGGGAAGTTCAGGAGCCGTATTAAAATTCAGGGTGACAGGATATCAATGATAATACTCGATGATGGCATTTCTATCCCCGGTGAACGTGAGAAAGAATTGCGGGACTTGCTGAAAAGCAGAAAAGAAGAGAATCAAAGCATTGGAAATGTGCTGCTGTTGAAGGATGCTGAAAATCAAGCGGACTGATAAGATAATGACTGAGAATGTTGTCCACAGAATTGCCAAAGAAAGGAACATATGTAAGACACTGACAAGAAGGATGATGGTGATATTTGGTTACTGGGGCTCAATGGCGTCTTTGTCAGCTCCCCAACAAATTCCTTATCTTTTCACTGTCCAGTGTCGCCATTTTCCGGAGTGATGATGAAATGATCAGAACAGTGCAAACATCCAGTCCCCGGGCTTAGAAAATTCCCTCGTCGGCCGGGAATCGAATCCAGGGCCCCATCACCCCGAGGCAGCAACGCCAACACTAGACCACGAACTATGGACGAGAAGATAAAGGGACAGGTTTATAGGACATGTGGTAAGGTATCAGGGAATAACTTTCGTGGTACTGGAGGATGCTGCAGACGGTAAAAACTGTAGAGGAAGACAGAGATTGGAATATATCCAACAAATAATTGAGGATGTAGCTGAAAGTGCTACTTTGAGATGACGCGGTTGACTCAAGACAGGAACTCGTGACGGACTGCATCGGACCAATCAGAAGACGGTAAACACACACACACACACACACACACACACACACACACACACACGCATACAAAGGAAACAAGGGAGTCTGTTACAAAACTGTCCTTTCAGACTACTTTCATGGCTACTGATCGTTAGTGTAGCATTTTTATCAGTTGGATTAACCGAAGACACAGAAGAGATTCAGAGACGAATTATGCGCGTATGCATTGCGCACAAATACTACACATTCTTCAGGGGTACTAAGCGGCACGTACGTCTAACTGCATAGCGAGAGAAATTTAGAGTATTTCACATGCAAGACCGGGCAAACGGCCTTAGCGCGTGGCAACACCGGTTCCCGTCAGATCACCGAAGTTAAGTGCTATCGAGCTGGCCTAACAGTTGGAAGATTCAAATGGCTCTAAGCACTATGGGACTTAACATCTGAGGTCATCAGTCCTCTAGACTTAGAAACTACTTAAACCTAACTAACCTAAGGACATCACACACATCCATACCCGAGGCAGGATTCGAACCTGCGACCGTAGCAGGCGCGCGGTTCCGGACTGAAGCGCCCAGAACCGCTCGGCCACCGCGGCCGGCAACAGTTGGAAGACCAGGCAAGATACTTGATACTTATCAGAATCATATGATGGTAAAATTAGACATATTTATTTTTTTTTATAGTCGATCCTCCGGTTTGCTTCAAGCAAGGAGAAGGAAAGGCATAAAGCAATAGAGTTCTACGATATACTGTACGGCACATTACTGTCCGCTGGCATGCAGAATTGAGACGTAGGTGCAGGCAATAGGTTAAAGGAGGGTATACGGTTAGGTTAAATGCGCTTAGCTACCTTTGTCATCCCCACATAGGCGACATACAGGTGCTGACTGCGTGCTGTCGCATCTGCTGCCGAGGGTCGCGTAAATTTTCCGTCATCCAGTAAACAGGCAAGGCGCGCGACGGCTATACAGAATGGTGCAGGCAACTGAAAGTTATTGCGCTACAGGGACGTTCGCTCATCGCCCGCTCTAGGTTATTGTTATTTGCTGTGTAAACATCTGTCAACCAGAGGGCTTTCGTGGTCTGGAGGTACCTCGTAAATCAGAGCTTACGGGTTCAAGTCACACCTCTGATGTGTGCGTGTGGGCGTCAAATGTGCCCTTACTGTGTAGCTGTCCTCAGTAACTAGCAGAACACCGACTGAAATGGTACTACACGCGCATCGGCAGGTACACAGTATCAATATTGGAGGTGGCACTACCCTCGTCTTTCGTTTTCTCAAAAAATGATCTGAAGTACATTGACGAAATCCAAACGTTCGACGGATGTAGTACGCATAACTCACGGAGATTTGATGAGCGAAGGGAACACAAAACAATTATACATTGAAAGGTTTTTCTAGATTTATCTTTATTATAGTAATCAGCTGTGAATGATGCATTTCAGTATCATCACCGCATTAAAAAGAAAAGAAATAATCAGCGCCGTTAACACTTGTACATGATACGATTCGGTATTAAACTTGACAGTGTTTACTGCTTACCTCTTTCTTCTTTCTTCTTGAATCTGATGATGACAATGTTTCGAAACGCGTAATCCGCAATTGATGTTGATAAAGGACGATCTAGGTTATTCTTCCACTGAACAAATGTGCTTTGATCTCTGACTTGTTCCGAGAGTTTTGTCCCTGGTAATCAACACAAAACCAAATTTCCGTTGCCTCTCTGTAAATCTTGCAGCTGACTACCATAACATAGACGACATCTGCGTAGATTAAGGATGACATGAAGAGCATTAATTTTCTCGAGATGGCAGCTCTTCGTAGGGTTCATGTGTAAGATGTGCCTTTAGCAATTTACTTAGGAAAACTTTCGGTAATCTCTTCCAGTTTCTACAGATAACTTGCAAAATGAGAATAGTGCTCAGGAATCCAGGGAAGTCGCTTAATACAGCGGTCAGTTATGTAGAACATTTTACGTACCCTTTTTGATTATAGGTAATGAAATATCAGATAACGTTTTCTGCTTGAAATCTAACTGCGTTAGCCTGCCATTAATCTTCACCCTAAGCGTCGCTCTCTTTTAGCTTTTTTGATAGCATTTTCTGCATATTTCATGTCTATATACGTGCAATGATTCATGTGGCAGTCTTTGCTACATTTCACATGTTTCTGTGACAACAGAGATTTTTCTGTCTCCTCGCATATTTAAACAGATTTTTAAAACATTAGTTTTAAGCGTTAGCAGCCGGCCGAAGTGGCCGTGCGGTTAAAGGCGCTGCAGTCTGGAACCGCAAGACCGCTACGGTCGCAGGTTCGAATCCTGCCTCGGGCATGGATGTTTGGGATGTCCTTAGGTTAGTTAGGTTTAACTAGTTCTAAGTTCTAGGGGACTAATGACCTCAGTAGTTGAGTCCCATAGTGCTCAGAGCCATTTAAGCGTTAGCTATTGCGAACACTGTGTTCTCTAAGATACCTTCTAAGCGTTTTTATCCTTTTTCCCATCACTTGTTATGTAGCAAGTTTTGACATGATTGTTTCATACATTTAATTTCATTGTATTCTGATATTATTCTGTATCTGAACTAGTCTTATCGGTCAACAGAAAGCTGATCAACACCCGGACTCCCAGAGATGGTAGAGAAAACTGGGTGAAGACAGTAGCAACGTGAAAATCATAAACGAAATGAACACTGTCTTTCTTTATTATTTGATAATCAATCGTCAGCAGATTCCTTGTGACAGATAAAATGGAAACATAAATGGCTTTTGGGGAAGCTACATGTCCCAATGTGTGTTGGTTTCGGATGTATTGTTTGCTTAATGCCTTGCAAACCGCCACTTGAAGTAAGTCTACACGATACCTTTAGAAAGTAACATGTCAAATTATGTATGTTTGTCCTGCAGTGGTCACTGAAAAACGTGATTTAGATACAAGTGTGTATGATATTAACATGGTTCGCGTGCTATCGCGGTATATGGATGATATGAAAATGGGTTCTGTTCCCCAAAACTGGTCATGAATTAAATAAAAAGAACTGAATTTTCCAATATGGCTGTTTTATACATCAAACTGGTTGCGGTCCTGTTATTAACACAGCATGCTGGAAATCCAAATAACATCTACATCTACATCTATACTCCGCGAGCCACCTTACGGTGTGTGGCGGAGGGTACTTATTGTACCACTATCTGATCCCCCCTTCCCTGTTCCATTCACGAATTGTGCGTGGGAAGAACGACTGCTTGTAAGTCTCCGTATTTGCTCTAATTTCTCGGATCTTTTCGTTGTGATCATTACGCGAGATATATGTGGGCGGTAGTAATATGTTGCCCATCTCTTCCCGGAATGTGCTCTCTCGTAATTTCGATAATAAACCTCTCCGTATTGCGTAACGCCTTTCTTGAAGTGTCCGCCACTGGAGCTTGTTCAGCATCTCCGTAACGCTCTCGCGCTGACTAAATGTCCCCATGACGAATCGCGCTGCTTTTCGCTGGATCATGTCTATCTCTTCTATTAATCCAACCTGGTAAGGGTCCCATACTGATGAGCAATACTCAAGAATCGGACGAACAAGCGTTTTGTAAGCTACTTCTTTCGTCGATGAGTCACCTTTTCTTAGAATTCTTCCTATGAATCTCAACCTGGCGCCTGCTTTTCCCACTATTTGTTTTATGTGATCATTCCACTTCAGATCGCTCCGGATAGTAACTCCTAAGTATTTTACGGTCGTTACCGCTTCCAATGATTTACCACCTATGGCATAATCGTACTGGAATGGATTTCTGCCCCTATGTATGCGCATTATATTACATTTATCTACGTTTAGGGAAAGCTGCCAGCTGTCGCACCATTCATTAATCCTCTGCAGGTCTTCCTGGAGTACGTACGAGTCTTCTGATGTTGCTACTTTCTTGTAGACAACCGTGTCATCTGCAAATAGCCTCACGGAGCTACCGATGTTGTCAACTAAGTCATTTATGTATATTGTAAACAATAAGGGTCCTATCACGCTTCCTTGCGGTACTCCCGAAATTACCTCTACATCTGCAGATTTTGAACCGTTAAGAATGACATGTTGTGTTCTTTCTTCTAGGAAATCCTGAATCCAATCACAAACCTGGTCCGATATTCCGTAAGCACGTATTTTTTTCACTAAACGTAAGTGCGGAACCGTATCAAATGCCTTCCTGAAGTCCAGGAATACGGCATCAATCTGCTCGCCAGTGTCTACGGCACTGTGAATTTCTTGGGCAAATAGGGCGAGCTGGGTTTCACATGATCTCTGTTTGCGGAATCCATGTTGGTTATGATGAAGGAGATTTGTATTATCTAAGAACGTCATAATACGAGAACACAAAACATGTTCCATTATTCTACAACAGATTGACGTAAGTGAAATAGGCCTATAATTATTCGCATCTGATTTATGACCCTTCTTGAAAATGGGAATGACCTGTGCTTTCTTCCAGTCGCTAGGTACTTTACGTTCTTCCAGAGATCTACGATAAATTGCTGATAGAAAGGGGGCAAGTTCTTTAGCATAATCACTGTAGAATCTTAAGGGTATCTCGTCTGGTCCGGATGCTTTTCCGCTACTAAGTGATAGCAGTTGTTTTTCAATTCCGATATCGTTTATTTCAATATTTTCCATTTTGGCGTCCGTGCGACGGCTGAAGTCAGGGACCGTGTTACGATTTTCCGCAGTGAAACAGTTTCGGAACACTGAATTCAGTATTTCTGCCTTTCTTCGGTCGTCCTTTGTTTCGGTGCCATCGTGGTCAACGAGTGACTGAATAGGGGATTTAGATCCGCTTACCGATTTTACATATGACCAAAACTTTTTAGGGTTCTTGTTTAGATTGTTTGCCAATGTTTTATGTTCGAATTCGTTGAATGCTTCTCTCATTGCTCTCTTTACGCTCTTTTTCGCTTCGTTCAGCTTTTCCTTATCAGCTATGATTCGACTACTCTTAAACCTATGGTGAAGCTTTCTTTGTTTCCGTAGTACCTTTCGTACATGATTGTTATACCACGGTGGATCTTTCCCCTCGCTTTGGACCTTAGTCGGTACGAACTTATCTAAGGCGTACTGGACGATGTTTCTGAATTTTTTCCATTTTTGTTCCACATCCTCTTCCTCAGAAATGAACGTTTGATGGTGGTCACTCAGATATTCTGCGATTTGTGCCCTATCACTCTTGTTAAGCAAATAGATTTTCCTTCCTTTCTTGGCATTTCTTATTACACTTGTAGTCATTGATGCAACCACTGACTTATGATCACTGATACCCTCTTCTACATTCACGGAGTCGAAAAGTTCCGGTCTATTTGTTGCTATGAGGTCTAAAACGTTAGCTTCACGAGTTGGTTCTCTAACTATCTGCTCGAAGTAATTCTCGGACAAGGCAGTCAGGATAATGTCACAAGAGTCTCTGTCCCTGGCTCCAGTTCTGATTGTGTGACTATCCCATTCTATACCTGGTAGATTGAAGTCTCCCCCTATTACAATAGTATGATCACGAAACTTCTTCACGACGTTCTGCAGGTTCTCTCTGAGGCGCTCAACTACTACGGTTGCTGATGCAGGTGGCCTATAGAAGCATCCGACTATCATATCTGACCCACCTTCGATACTTAACTTAACCCAGATTATTTCACATTCGCATTCGCTAATAACTTCACTGGATATTATTGAATTCTTTACTGCTATAAATACTCCTCCACCATTGGCGTTTATCCTATCCTTGCGGTATATATTCCATTCTGTGTCTAGGATTTCGTTACTGTTCACTTCCGGTTTTAACCAACTTTCCGTTCCTAATACTATATGCGCACTATTTCCTTCAATAAGAGATAACGTGCCACAAGCAATAAAATGAGTTTACCTTCGTGATGAGGATTATTTTTTTGTGATAATGGAGTTACGTGGCCCACACTACAATAATGTGGAGTATTATCCGGCTAAAGCACTTAACCTTAATCAACATTAGAAAAGTGAGTAATTACTACTGGTAGAAATTGAATGTGAAATGGGCAAGAGGTAACCTGTTCATTAAGGCTTTTACTTTTTCTAAATTTTGGTCATCAGACATCTAATGTGTTTGCTGTTTCTGGATTCGAATTCCTCTCCTCCGCTAACCTCTTCATCTCATAGTAGCACTTGTACGAAAGGTCCTCAATTATTTGCTGGATGTGTTTCGATCTCTGTCTTTGTCTCCAATTTTTACCATCGACAGCTCCGTCTAGTATCATGTCTTAACACACGACCTATTATGTCGTCCATTCTTGTTGACAGTGTTTTCCATATATTCCTTTCTTTGTCGATTCTGCGGGGAGCCTCCATCTTATCAGTCTAGCTCATTATCAACACTATTCTGTAGCACCACATCTCAAATGCTTTGATTCTCTTCTGTTGTAGTTTTCCCAGTGTCCACGATTCACTGCCAAGCAATGCTTTGCTCCAAACGTACATTCTAAGAAATTTCTTCCTCATATGAAGGCCTATGTTTGATACTAGCAGACTTATTTTTGATAGGAAGCCCTTTTTGCCTTGTGCTAATCTGCACTGTATTAGGGTTATTCAAAAACAAATGCCGCGCTGGGTATCCGCGAGATCTGGGACGTCTTGTCACGGTTCGCGCGCAGTCAACCCCCCCCCCCCCCCCCTTCCGGCATGGGTGTGTGTGTGCTGTCCTTAGCGTAAGTTAGTTTAAGTTCGACTAAGTAGATTATAAGCTTAGGGACCGATGACCTCAGCAGTTTGGTCCCGCAAGGCCTTACCACAAATTTCCAAAAACAAACGAGCCGGAGGCTGTACAATGAAAACCTTTGGAGGCATCGTAACGCCATTGCTTACGAAACACGACGGAGTCCCTACTGGAGCGCTGAATCACCAAACTCGCCACTAGAGGGACACGGGCACACATTCATATGTCGACAAAGCACCTACGCACGACCTTCCACTGCACTCAGCTATGCTGAAAACAGAGAAATGGAGGCTTCAAAAGAAGAGCAAAGGCATGTGGTGAGTTCCTTGAGAGCGGAAGGAAAGCGGAGAGCGAGAATTCATCAAAGAATGTCGAAAAGGTACGAAGAGGCTTGTTTATTTTTCTTACAACCAAAACCTTCAATTGCGAATTGAAGCCGTTAAAATAAGTGGTTAAATCGGTTGGAATCGTTGGTGTATGGGTATGAGAGAGACCTTCCAGCTGCTGGTTCCGTGACAACACTTAAATGACGTTATTTCGCACAGTCTTAATCTGCGAACGAGAAGGATTACAAAGTTTCTGGCGATGCGTATTCCATAGTAGTATCGTAATCATATATCATTAAGCTATAAATAGAACTTTACTGTTTTTTTATTAAAACCGACTGCGAGGAAGAAACCAAAATAGCACATTGCTGTGTATACAATTTCTGTATAAAATTATACTCAGGGTGTCTCTTCTAAAAGTCGTCAGGCCATTTTCCCTAGTGTTTCGGCAGCTATTTGCGATTTCATCTTTTCCATGTCAGCCCAAACAAATACCACTACTCACTACGTCTTTCATGCGATGCCCGGTGTCATAGGAGGGCGTCGGCTTCTTTACCGTTACAAACAAAACTATTTAGAAAGAGGAATTTTATGTTTTTATTAAATAGAGCGATCCCATATTAGTCTACTGCGATATTTGTTTCGTCGATATATGTTAAGAGAGACACTAAAACACGAAGAATAACCATTACTTCAGCAGCGACGATACTGCCCTGGTCCATGCTGACTGCTACTGCCATGCAACAGTGGTGCTGATCAGTCGCTGCTGAATTCTTCGAATTTTACTGTCCCTGTTAACTAACGTTGATGAAACTAACTAATGCGGACCGCTCTAAAGAAAATTAGGCTCTGAAAATACTTTTATTTGTAACGGGGAACAAACAGACGCTTTCCGTCGAAATGGGCATCGCATAAAAGACGAGCTGTATGTGTTTGGGCAGACTCCAGCTATACACTGAAAAAACGAATTTGCAAATATCTGCGAAACACCAGAGAAATTGCGCCTGACGTGTTCCAATTGTTTAGTGCTGTGCTATCCAAGTTAAAAGTGACTGCGAGAAGGAAACTAAGCCGCACATTTTGTTTCTCGCAGTCGGCTTTAACAGGAAACCTGTAAATTTTGTATAAAAATGTGTGTATATAGCTCATATTCGTTTGAATGTTTACTAGAAAAAGTTAATACCAACATACGGCGCTGTAAACTTCAGAATAAGCACACCGACGGCCACGCCGTAAACGGCTGTTTCAGACTTTTGTCCGAGACACCTAACACGACTGTCTCCATGAAGGAAAGCACGCTGGTAGTAAGTTCGTATACAAGAACGGTTAACTGAGCACCAGAAGACCTGCAGAATCTCCGCACACTCAGTAGTTTGGAAAAAGGCATTGATCTGATGTCTGATAAGGGTCTGGAGAAAATGATTACAAAATTCGGGAAGACAGATTCTTTGGAAGTGCAATGTGGCAGAGGGAGGAAAGCAGCTGATCTGACGTCTGTCAAAGAGGGACCATTGCACTGCAACAGATTCGAGCGGTGGTATGCAAACATGCCGTGCACTGAGAATTGCCTGCGAGCACGGTGCATAAAATCCTACGAAACGTCCTGCATTTCTATCCATACAAAATCACCCATGTTCAGGAGTTGCTTCATGCTGATCTGCCAGCAAGACAAACGTTCGCTCTGGAATTTCTTGCTCTCATGGAAATGGACAATGAATGGGAATGGAACATTCTGTGAACCATCGAAGCACATTTCCATCTCTAGGGACATGTCAGTATGCTGAATTCTTGAATATGGGCAACGGAAAATCCGCACGCACATATACCGGCACCATTTCATTCTGCAGAGATGTGGGCTGGCGGCATCGTTTATGCTAGGGCCTTATTTTTTCAAGGAAATTGGGCCCCTGTTACCAGTGCCGTCACGGGCAAACGCTATGAGAGTCCTTTGCGCACCAACATCATTCCAACCTTTCAACAGCGTGGAAATGTAGGTGGGATAATTTTTACGCAAGATGGCGCTCCTCTGCACATTTTGCAGCCAGTAGTGAAGCAGCTGCTGCAGAGGCATTTCGGAAATGCTAGAATTATCAGCGCGGCCGTACGTATCACCTGATCTTCATCCGTTTGACTGCTGGATGTGGGGTTATCTGAACGATGCAGTGTTTAGGTGTTTAGTGCTCCAATTAATTACGAACGTAGCTGAAGCCAACGCGTTCTGGACAATTAAAAACCGATGTCACTTTGCCTTTTTTGTGGTTTTTGGTCTCGGGACAATTAAATACCGATTTTTCCCATCAGAGACAGTACGACCTTCTCGTGATGTATGGGCTTACCTAGCTAACACGGTCACAACTGTTGACTGCCGAACTTGTGCAGTCATGCACACTGAACAGAACGGATGGTGTAATGTGCAACTCAGACCATAGCTGTCGCATTGCAATTCATCGGTCATTCGAGGCTGACGCCATTTACGCTGAGACGCTTGCAGTGCCATCTATTGACAAAATTTTCGTTAGTATCATTTTTACGTGACTTTCCCCTTCACTCCAATAATATGCTGTTCGGTTCTGACGTCATTCTGAGCAGGGAGCCTATGTGGGTCGAGCGTACTGTAAAAAATGGAAGAAAATCGTTTCAGGACTTTTTGAGATTATTGGTAAGAACTTTAACGACAGCGTGCAATGGGTATAAGTGCAGATACGTACGTAGTTGAGTGAAGACGCTGTAGGGAACGACATTACATCAGTATTAGCTCCATTTACAGACTAATAACTACAGCTATCAATTTACTTGTTTTTAGGTTGGTTAGTACCTCCAAATACGTTTGGCAAGAGCAAGCCATTACTGCTTATTTTCCCCTGGGCAGCAGGTCAGGTGCTGAGGTGGGAACGAGTGGACGCAAGACGCTTAGTGTACACTGACAGGTATACTCAACTTAGAGGAGCGGTTACGACCGTGCAGAAAACTTGAGGTAGTAAATTATGTGACGTATTTGCAGGAATACCGTTAGGCGCAGAGAAAGAAACAATCAACACACAGATGTATATACATATTAAGGTACCACATGTTAAAATATCTGCACTTATACTCATTACATCCCTTATAGTAGACTAGATTACCCATATTTTGTTGTAGCTTACATCATTTTAAGGGGAGTAGGACGTGAAACGGGACGACTTGGAGCAGGAGAGGCACCACAGGACATTTTAATTTACACTGTCTATACTTTTACAAATAAATTCATAAAACTTTGTTAGCATGACCAGGAAGCATTCAGGATTCACACTCATAGCAGAGGAAGTTCAAAAACATAACAAAACAAATTTATTTTACATGTGAAATTTCATTATTTTTTCAATTGGTATTGGCTGTATTTGTTGCTGTAGGTACACTTTTCTTCATAAATAAGAGAGATTCTTCGATGAATTTTGCACAGCATACAAACCATACTTACAGGTGTATGAAACTCTAGAATTTCCCAAATCCGTTAACAACTGTGTTAAAAATTGAGATAGTTAACTATAAAATTCGAGTTTTCTCAAAACACAAAGTTTAAAATGTAACAGCCCATTCATTTTTCCATAGATTAAATAAATTTTCATACACTTGTAAGTATGGTTTGTAAGCTGTGCAAAATTAATCGAAGAATCTCTCTTACTTATGAAGAAAAGTGTACCTATAGCAACAAATGCAGACAACAAGAAATGGTTCAAATGGCTCTGAGCACTATGGGACTTAACTTCTGAGGTCATCAGTCCACTAGAGATAGAACTACTTAAACCTAACCAACCTAAGGACATCACACACATCCATGCCCGAGGCAGGATTCGAACATGCGACCGTAGTGGTCGGGCGGTTCCAGACTGTAGCGCCTAGAACCGCTCGGCCACCCTGGCCGGAGCAGCCAACAATAAGTGAACAAAATCGTGAAATTTCACATTTAAAAAATATTATTTTTTCGTGTTTTTGAACTTCCACTGCTATGAGTGTGAATCCTGAATCCTTCCTGGTCATGCTGACAAAGTTTTATGAATTTATTTGTAAAAGTATAGACAGTGCAAATTAAAATGTCCTGTGGTGCCTCTCCTTCTCAAAGTCGGTCCGTTTGACGTCCTACCCCCTTAAAAATGTGAGACAACCATCTCACATATGGTGAAGTTCCATTTTGTAATGTATCACTTGTTCGCTGTTCATGGGTGAGTCATACTGCGAACATATGCTGTGGCCATGTTATTTTTCTATGCTGATTCTAACACCTCGTGTAATACTGCTCCATGTCCCCGATTACAAAGTTCTTACTAAATGCAGAATGCGAACCCCTGTGTTGCACATCAAGATATTTGGTCTCTGCAACACCGAGCTGCGTGGGAACCTGTCTCGTGAACATTTGTCTGTATGCCAATATTTGTTGCTTTAGCGCAAGCGTTCTTCAGTTTATCAGTGTGTACACGTTTGAAGTCGGCATCTCTTGGGGGAGTCTAGCTGCCTCAAAAATCAGTTTAGATCTTACATTTATATACCCCGTTGAAATAGAGTTAGCATGTAGTGATGAAATACTCTGCATAATGACTGCCGACAGAAGAAAGAATTAGGAAACTAATCTGTATAGCAGCTATTACGAATTGTTACCTGCTCATTTACTCAAATCTGGAACTTGGGACCATGTTTTGTAGGCATGCGTTGGCTAGATGAGAATGCACAGGTACCGTATTCTGTCGCCAACATATTATTTCAGGTGACTTTATTCCGAGAGTTTTAGACCCAGAAAGGCTGCAGCAGAAATTTTGAAAAGTTTGTAAAGTAGGAAGCAGTTGGCTCCAGAAACTACGAGTGCAGTACCTACGTCGTAGCTTGATATCGCAGCAGGTAAGACAGTGCCTCGTAACTGTTCATGTGTAGCACATGTTTCTGTGCATGACCGCTACGGTCGCAGGTTCGAAACCTGCCTCGGGCATGGATGTGTGTGATGTCCTTAGTTTAGCTAGGTTTAAGTAGTTCTAAGTTCTAGGAGACTGATGACCTCAGATGTTAAGTCCCATAGTGTTCAGAGTCATTAGAACCAACCATTTTGAATCTGCTTTAATGAACAGAAGAGGCCGAAAACATAAACAAGTAGGTCACTATCCGCCAACAAAACTAAATATTACACTACGGTTGATGGGCAATTTTTCCCGATTCGTCATAAGCGAAAGTGTCAAAGAACTGTTAATTTTTTAAGAATAGAGTGGCAGAGAATAAGAGAATTTAAAAATTACAAAGTAACGTATGTAAGATACTTAGAAGTTATTTTACGATAAAAAAATAGCAAGAAAATCATTTTCAGGGCTGATAAGTTCATTCCTTTCCTTTTATATACATTTTTAAATTATTTTTAATTTGTTATTTTTTAAAATTTTTCGTAGTTAAAAAGAAACATTTCCGTTTTTTTAAGTTTGCAAGTTTTTATCATCAGAAGAATTATAATTACAATTTTAAATTACCTCATGAACAGAACCAATCATCATAAGCAAAGAAGGAACTTAGTTACGGGACATAATGCCAGAAGTACGCAACGTCGAAGAAGGAGAAATTGTTGAACAGAATTACGGGTTGTAGGGGTGTATAAAGGTCGAAAATAAAAAGTCAGTAAGACCACAACTGTCCACGAAACGCAAGGCTCTGGGTTCAAGTCCCAATGAGAGACATAGTTTTAATCCTCCAGGTATACTTAGGTATTATTTGCATTATTGTTATACTCTCGGAAAAGCAGTCAACTAGAAGACTCGCTTCTGCACTGGAGTCAAGATAAAAACAACAGAAAATGCTGGACACGTGCTTCATCGGAACACTGTGCATTTACGGCGACATAACCAGCAGCTGTTTGGCATACAAATGAGTGAAAGCACTTTGGTAACACCATCATCAATGCAGCGAGTGACATTTTAGGTGAAGGGCTGAGGGGAATCACCGTGTTTGGGACGGAGGAGATGTTATCTCTGGAAAGCGTGCCTAGCCCGCTATGTCAGCTTTCGCCTTTTAACCGGGGTAAAGCAGCGCCATGGGCGGGACGGCAAAACAAGCCTGCTTGTTAGCCGGTGCGTGTCCTTTCAGCAGCTGCCCGCTGCCGCAGAGGGCAGGCAATGCGGGAGCGCCCACACGGCTCTCCACTCGCTTCATTTTTCCCGCGGCCACACTGCCCCGCAATAGCGGGAGGCTGAACAAACAACTTGGGGTCCACTGCCGCGTGCTGCAGGATACCACAAGTCCTTCATTGGCTGACACGAGTGCTGGTCTGAATGTTACCCCAAAGAGAAGCTTCCACGAAGAGGTACAGAGAGCTACTGATATCGACGAAAAGCCGGCCGGAGTGGCCGAGCGGTTCTAGGTGCTTCAGTCTGGAACAGCGCGACCACTACGGTCGCAGGTTCGAATTCTGCCTCGGGCATGGATGTGTGTGATGTCCTTAGGTTTAAGTAGTTCTAAGTTCTAGGGGACCTCAGATGTTTAGTCACATAGTGCTCAGAGTCATATCGACGAAATTTTGTTTTTCTTACGTTGGTATATGCTGTGCGACAAAATAATGCATCCCCCTCTCCCCCTCCCGGCCTACCAGTTACGTAATTCAATTGCACACTATAATAGCAACTTAAGCGTAGTTACGAAAGTTGAAAGGCATTCTACTCATTTGCAAGATGTCGCTTCCCCCACCATCGCCCGCGAGCTACTGCAACTGCTGATATATAAATCTCCTCTCATTCTGGCCTGATTCATTCGACAGCAAAGATCTAGAATAATTTGCTTATGTGCATGGGGGTTTGGCGTTATGTGAAGGTAATGAGCTTAGTCTTCAACTAAATAAATAAGAATTTTCAAAAGTGGGAAAGTATTCATAAGCAGTACTATAGGAACATATTTCTAGCTTTCAGCAACTCTTTATAATCATTTATTTGTAACAGAGAAACACAGCTTCGTTTGAAGTGAAGAGTGGGGATTAAAGGTATTGTAACTGAGAGTGTGAATGTGCTGAGAATCATATTACCGCAGAACAGTCAGCACTGTGAAGATATTTTTAAGTTCAGTGTAATGATAAAATTCTTGTGAAACTAAATTTATTTGTGGCTTTAGAGATTAAAAACTGCTCTTGACACTCATTAAAATCGTATGCAAAAATAATGGTGTTCGTATTGACACTATTTATTTTCTGGTCTGCTTTAAGTGTATAGCAGATAACGTAGAGATTTAGAAACAGCGCTATTCGAAATGAAATATACAGTGCGGTCCATTTATAGTGACTGGGTCAAAAATCTCACGAAATAGGCATCAAACGAAAAAACTACAAAGAACGAAACTCGTCTAGCTTGAAGGGGGAAACCAGATGGCTCTATCGTTGGCCCGTTAGATGGCGCTGCCATAGGTCAAACGGATATCAACTGCGTTGTTTTAAATAGGAACCCCCATTTTTTATTACATATTCGTGTAGTACGTAAAGAAATGTGAATGTTTTAGTTGGACCACTTTTTTCGCTTTGTGACAGATGGCGCTGTAATAGTCACAAACGTATAAGTACGTGGTATAACGTAACACTCCGCCAGTGCTGACGGTATTTGCTTCGTGATACATTACCCGTGTTAAAATGGACCGTTTACCAATTCCGGAATAGGTCGATATCGTGTTGGGGTATGGCTATTCTGATCAAAATGCCCAACGGGCGTGTGCTGTGTATGCTGCTCGGTATCCTGGACGACATCATCCAAGTGTCCAAAAAGTGGTTCAAATGGCTCTGAGCACTATGGGACTTAACATCTGAGGTCATCAGTCCCATAGAACTTAGAACTACTTAAACCTACTTAACCTAAGGACATCACACACGTCCATGCCCGAGGCAGGATTCGAACCTGCGACCGTAGCAGTCGCGCGGTTCCGGACTGAAGCGCCTAGAACCGCTTGGCCACAAGGCCGGCTACAAGTGTCCAGACCGTTCACCGGATAGTAACGTTATTTAAGGAAACAGGAAGTGTTCGGCCCCATGTGAAACGTCAAGCACGACCTGCAACAAATGATGATGCCCAAGTAGGTGTTTTATCTGCACTCGCGGCTAATCCGCACATCAGTAGCAGACAAATTGCGCGAGAATTGGGAATCTCAAAAACGGCGGTGTTGAGAATGCTACATCAACATCGATTGCATCCATACCATATTTCTATGCACCAGGAATTGCATGGCGACAATTCTGCCACTGGGCACAAGAGAAATTACGGGACGATGATAGATTTTTTGAACGCGTTCTATTTAGCGACGAAGCGTCATTCACCAACAGCGGTAACGTAAACCGGCATAATATGCACAACTGGGCAACGGAAGATCCACGATGGCTGCGACAAGTGGAACATCAGCGACCTTGGCGGGTTAATGTATGGTGCGGCATTATGGGAGGAAGGATAATTGGCCCCCATTTTATCGATGGCAATCTAAATGGTGCAATGTATGCTGATTTCCTACGTAATGTTCTACCGATGTTACTACAAGATGTTTCACTGCGTGACTGGAATGGAGATGTACTTCCAACATGATGGATGTCCGGCACATAGCTCACGTGCGGTTGAAGCGATATTGAATAACATATTTCATGACAGGTGGATTGGTCGTCGAAGCACCATACCATGGCCCGCACGTTCACCGGATCTGACGTGCGCAACATGCGTCAGTGCATTGTCAATGCATGTGCGAACATTACGAAAGGCGAAATACTCGCTGTTGAGAGGAATGTCGTTACGTGTATTGCCAAATGCATTGAGGTTGGTGGACATCATTTTGAGCATTTATTGCATTAATGTGGTATTTACAGGTAATCACGCTGTAACAGCATGCGTTCTCGGAAATGACAAGTTCACAAAGGTACATGTATCACATTGGAACAACCGAAATAAAATGTTCAAACGTACCTACGTTCTGTATTTTAATTTAAAAAACTTACCTGTTACCAACGATTTGTCTAAAATTGTGAGCCATATGTTTGTGACTATTACAGCGCCATCTATCACAAAGCGAAAAAAGTGGTCCAACTAAAACATTCACGTTTCTTTACTTACTACACGAATATGTAATAAAAAATGGGGGTTTATATTTAAAAAAAAAACGCAGTTTATATCCGTTTGACCTATGGCAGCGCCATCTAGCGGGCCAACGATAGCGCCATCTGGTTTCCCCCTTCAAGCTAGACAAGTTTCGTTCTTTGTAGTTTTTCGTTTGATGCTTATTTCGTGAGATATTTGGCCGGGCAACGATCAATGGACCACCCTGCATATATATAAAGCCACAGCCACAAGTACGACAAACTCAGCTGCTACAAAACTACTACATTAAGCCTTTGACCAGTTACCCAGCTACCAATCTACTACAAACACTACGGAATTTGTTTTCTGTTTGTTCATTTATTTTGGTGCATTTATCTGGTAGATAGTTGCCTCCGCTGCTTGATCTGCCCTCATACTACACCGGTCAGCAACCATAATCTGCTGGATCCCTCGGGCGTCGGGCAGCACGTTAGCAGCATTTCCACTATTGCAAGTAATTCCACCCACCACTGTTACTTCTTAAAGTCTACACTTTCACTATGACTTGCACCAACGCAATGTACATTCTTGGAACAGTATTTAACTCGGTGGTCACCGACCTCAGTTATCTTCTCTCGATCTGCAGAGTATGTTATCTGGCCTGGATGACAGCATGATGACTCATGATTGAATGCCTCATGAAATCTTCCTTGGTGGTCCTGGATATTGCGGCTGCAGTATCGTCCCAGATGCTCCAGGTCGACTCACTCCTTAGTGCTGCTTTGGCATCCAACATCCTTAATACCTGACGTCCATTACCCGCTGTATCTTCATGGAGCGTGCAGTCCGACAATGTGTGTTCTGGTATGCCCACACTGCAGCAGATGAAATCATTCATCTGTCTTCTAATTTTGTATAGATACATAGTATACGGGCCATGCCCAGTGAGGTAGTGTTTCAATCCACTGGATGGGTTAAGAAATCTCATTTTTAATCTCTCCCTCATGTTAGGGAGTAATTCTTACGTTTCCTGCCTCTGCCTGAAGTGTCCCATTCATTTTGCCACAGTTGTAATATGCGATCTTTTATTGCGTTTCTCGAATTGGCCTCAGTTCAAAGCACGAATGAACCGTGACTAGACAGCGCCTGCGTAGCGTCACGTGACAATGTGGCTCCGAGCGCAAATGGGCCGAGCCATTGCCGCCGGCCATCTTATATCATGGTGCCAGAGGGCGCTCTTACTCTTAGTCCAGAGCCACTTTGCAGGAGTGCACCACTGGGACGGCTACTGGCAATGGACGGAAACTTGCGATTTCGTCGCCAACCTTGATACTTTTATTTTTCATAAAAATGAACTTTTCGTACAGGATTTGTCTTCACTTTTAGCTGAGCTAGTAAGAAGCCACTTTTTTATTGCAACTTGTGTTCGAAGTTCTCAGCTGATCATTCTTGCGCTTTTGTGACGCCACTCGATTCCTAGCAATAGGAAGATTTTTTTTTTTTTTTTCAGGAGAGTTCGTCTCCTCTGCTGTGAAATCTGCTAAGCATCTAAATAGATGCAAATGGCTATGAAAATAAATCTAGAACTTACTAATCTATGAACATTTTGGAAAATATGGTTACATCACCGTATTGTAAGGCCTCTTCTTGCCTTCTGACACTGAGAGCATTGAAAATATGGTTCAATTGGCTCTGAGCACTATGGGACTTAACTTCTGTCGTCATCAGTCCCCTAGAACACTCCGGCCGGCAAGAGAATTGAAAAGGACATATCATTCTGTTTGGTATTCTCATGGACATCATTCACGTTATGGGAACTCTAATACAATGTGAGAACATTTATTGATGACCTGATAACAAGTAAGATGAAGTTAAAAACAAATTTGCTTTGGAAGAAAGTCGAAAATAAAACCACAAGTATGGTAAAATCAACATATATCGGTACTTGATAAACTTCTTTTTGTTGGCTGTTTTCTTGATGTCACTTTCGGTAGCAGATGCTGTGGGACATCAAAAAATGTAGGCACACTATCTGCCTTTAAGCACGCTTTTCCGAGCCTCTCCCATGAAAACGTTCATCTGCAAAGTGTTTAGAGCACATTTTTGAATATTTTGCAGGGATGAAAATCTTCCTTTTTATTTTCTGGAGCCATAATTTTAGTCTCTGTTCATCTTTCTGGATATTAAAATAAAAAAAAAATCACGTCTCGATATTTTTCCACATATAAATGCCTCATATCAATACGGAATACACAAGTAGATGTAAGTTGTACTACCTACGAAAAGTAACTGGTCATCCTCTTAAGTGTTTTTTCCTTGAATATGTAGCAACAATAATACTGCACCATAGCTACTACTAATACTCCACTGTACAGAATGGCAAGTAAAACAAGGTAAATACTTGTAGTATTCAGGTTTCGCTACCATCACAATAGCCAACCAAGCAGCGTCGTCCCAATACCACTCCAGTAGCCCTGTCTGATACTGAGGACGTGCGCAGTAGCTAAGCTCACTCCATAGATATTTATACTCTATGGTTATTCTTCGTGTTTTACTGTCCCTGTTGATACATATCGATAAAACAAATATCGGACTTGACTAATCTGGACCCGCGCTATCGATTAGTGACGCAAAATTCTGCTTTAAAAATACAACCATTCTCATAAATTAAGGATAATTGGAGAATGTGGTGCCACACAACGTTGCATTACACAAAACTGGCGCTAATAGCATAGGCACGAAGGGAACACACACGACACAGATCTGCGAGTCCACCGTCTTGGTGATAAGTTGAGAAAACCGTCCCGAAACACATGTGCTACAAAATGCCACTGTTTCCTTCGCATGTACGCCTACATCAATATGGGATATGATCACCATGCACACGTACACAGGCCGCACAACGGGTTGGCATACTCTGGATCAGGTGGTCGAGCAGCTGCTGGGGTATAGCCTCACATTCTTGCACCAGTGCCTGTCGGAGCTCGTGAGGTGTCCTAGGGGTTTGAAGACGTGCAACGATACGTCGACCGAGAGCATCCCAGATGTGCTCGATGGGGTTTAGGTCTGGAGAACAGGAAGGCCACTCCATTCGCCTGATATCTTCTGTTTCAAGGTACTCCTCCACGATGACACCTCGGTGCGTTATCATCCATCAGGAGGGAGGTGGGACTCACTGCACCCCTGAAAAGGCGGACATACTGTTGCAAAATGACGTCCCGATAGACGTGACCTCTTACAGTTTCTCTGTCAAAGACTTGCAGGGGTGTACGTGCACCAATCATAATCTCACTCCACATCATCAAATCTCGACCTCCATACATGTCCCTTTAAAGCACATTAAGGAGTTGGTATCTGGTTCCTAGTTCACGCCAGATAAAAATCCGGCGAGAATCACTGTTCAGAGTATACCTGGACTCGTCCGTGAACATAACCTGGGTCCACTGTTCCAATGACCATGTACTGTGTTCTTGACACCAGGCTTTACGGGCTCTCCTGTGACCATGGGTCAGTGGAATGCACCTCGCATGTCTCCGGGAGAATAAACCATGCTTGTTCAGCCGTCTGTAGGCTGTGTGTCTGGAGACAACTGTTCCAGTGGCTGCGGTAATGTCCCGAGCAAGGCTACCTGCAGTACTCCGTGGCCGTCTGCGGGCATTGATGGTGAGATATGGGTCTTCTTGTGGTGTTGTACACTGTGTACGTCCCGTACTGTAGCGTCTGAACACGTTTCCTGTCTGCTGGAATCTTTGCCAGAATCTTGAGATCACACTTTGTGGCACACGGAGGGTCCGTGCTACTACTTGCTGTGTTTGGTTCAAATGGCTCTGAGCACTATGGGACTCAACTGCTGAGGTCATTAGTCCCCTAGAACTTAGAACTAGTTAAACCTAACTAACCTAAGGACATCACACACATCCATGCCCGAGGCAGGATTCGAACCTGCGACCGTAGCGGTCTCGCGGTTCCAGACTGCAGCGCCAGAACCGCGCGGCCACTTTGGCCGGCCTTGCTGTGTTTGACCAGCCTCCAATCACCCTAGTATTCTACCCCTCATAACGTCATTAATATATGTTCTTTAGGCCATTTTCAACACACAGTCACGATTAGCACGTCTGGAAACGTCTGCACACTTACTCGTTACACCGTACTTTGACATGCACCAACACACCTCTGCGTATGTGGACTGCTTCCAGCGCCACCGTGCGACGACCGCAGGTCAAATGCACCGCATGGTCATACCCCCAGGTGATTTAAACCCGCAAACCGCCCACCAGAGCGTTGTTACACCGTTTATCAGAATTATCCTTAATTTATGAATATGAGCGTAATTTTGTTCGTAGCGAGAAACAGACGCTTTCCGGCGACACTGGGAGTGCATGGAAGAAGTGATGATCAGTATTTGTTTGCGCTGACTCCAGCTACACACTGGAAAAACGAAATTGCAAATATCTGCTGAAATAGTTTGACGACTCTTAGGAGACATTCTGTACAAGTTACATTGTACTGTGGATAGGCAACGTCAAATGATAAAAAGAGTAAACACCAGATGGCTTTAAGAAGTTTTGTCCCCAATGACATCAAGACGAGGGTGAGTCAAAGGAAAACCTGAAATATTGGTTCAAATGGCTCTCAGCACTGTGGGACTTAACTTCTGAGGTCATCAGTCCCCTAGAACTTGCTGCTGCTGCTGTGGTCTTCAGTCCTGAGACTGGTTTGATGCAACTTATAAAGGCACATTTGCATGCCGAGCGTGAGTTTCCGCGGAAACGCGAAATATTAATTAAATAAATAATCAGTGACTAATAAATAAAGCCTATGGCACACAACTGCAGCGCTGTGTCGCTGATAAAGACAAAAGAATAATTACGTTACTCTTATGTCTGTTTTAAGAGAAGGGAGAGCTCAGGTAGAAGTGGTGCGAGAAGCACGTATTTTATTTTATTGTCTGGCACACCGCCATATTTTCATGTTATAGAAGAATACTGCGAGTTGCAACCACACTAGGCACTCGATTCTGTAATGAATTTATATTTATAAAAGTAAGTAGGATTATGAACTGTAGGCTATTTCATTGAATATATCTGATTTAACTAACTGTGTAACTTTTTATGTTTAGTAGACAATCACCTCTGTACGACGTATTGGCATGGCTGGCAAATCATTGTAATATTGAGATTAGAACATGAGTCCGTACCTACCGCAGCAGTCTTTGGAAACGATTTAATTACGAAGTCCGATTATTTCAGTTTTCTTTCACGGTCAACTACGAGTTACATTGCCTTTTCCAAATAGCCATTGTCAAGCGTCTGATACCGAATAATTAAACGTCCACGTTCCAGATAAGCAAATACCAATTACAACCAATCATCATACATACAGAATAATTAATCATTAATATTTTATTCCATTTTATTTTTATTTATTTTATATTGGCGACTGCGTGTCGGACTTGTTATTTTGTCATTTGTTACATTGTTCTTTTTGTTTCATGTCAAAAATCAACTTTCTGGACCTGGACGTGAATGTATGAGAGATAATGAAAATCTGAAGATATTTTCCAATTCTAAAGTTTTGCCGGAAGACGCAATGAAGCTTCCAGCAAAATAAGGTAAGACGCAGCATCTTTGCATTAGCAGGCTTGACCAGACGTATAATTCGGTGTATTAGCTTTTCAGTAAATTCTGTAGTGTTTCTTTCGCGCATAACAGTTTTCAGTAACAAATTTCATTCTTAGCACTTTTTCCTAAACAATAACGTATCCAACAATACCAATACACGAGTGTACAATATGGCCGACTTCTGTACGATATGATGTAACATGGCCAGCAGCCATTACCAATAATCTCAAATTCAGTTTATATTTTTAAATTAACGGGACAGCCATTGTTGCTACGAGCGATTCATGCTCAACTGCATTTCATTTTAAAATCAGTGTCAAATATTTTCTTGAAACATAAATCACGTGTGGCATGGTAATGACTAGAAATCAATACGCAAAAATGGAACAGCAAAGACGTACTATTCAGACACAATCCGACTCGGACTAGAGACAAATGTTAGAAAATGACTTTACGACAGCAACCGGTAGTGACGATTTATCAAACATTGACGCAAGTGTTGACGGAAATTTTGACAATAGGCCGTCCACCACAAAAATTTCAAAGTCTCAGTCAGAGTCCATGTTAATGCATGACGTCACGTCTAATGACGCGGCGGGGGCACAGACGTTGCAAACGGTAAACATTGCCGACATGTTACAAATGATAATGAAACAGAACGCCGAAAACATGGCAACCTTACAGACACAAAATGACGAAATTAAATCTGACCTCATAGCACTCAAGACGAGTAATGACACTTTATGTAAACGTGTGGAACTTATAGACGCCACACTGACCAAACAGATGACTGAACTCAGTACTAAATTTTCCCAGCTTAATACGACACAAGAAAAGACTACAACTGACGTAGCACTTTTACAGACACAAGTAAAAAATCTTAATGTCACGTGTGAAGTTCTTACTGAACAAATTCAAACATATCCTTCAGTACACGACAACCTTGAAAAACGAATTACTGACGTACAGAATAAATTTGACAATGTTGAACAACACCTGACTGACATCTTACAATCTGATGCTACAGCTCATTTTCAAAACATTAATAAAGAATTTCATGATTGGGTAGTGAACAAAGACAAACGTTTTGATAGATGCCTACGTGAAAATTTACCAACAATTGTGCACGACTCCGTAGCGCAATACATTACTAATAACAAACAGCTGATCAGTGACGCAGTACAATCCGTCACTGGACCAATGACACAATTCACCGATCGACCACAGTCTGAATGTAACGAAAATATCAGTCAAAATGTACAGTTCAGGAACCAATATACATTCGAGTATGACACACACATACCGCACACGACAAACACACAAGAACAAAACACACCACGACTACAACACATACCACGAGGTGCAAACACAAACACAAGCTATTATCATGGTAAACCACAGCAACATTATCGTAATTGCTCCATTAAGTTTCGGGAATGCAGCCGCATGTATTCTGCTTCTTCTTCTAATATTTCGGCTGTATACCTTTCAGCCATCTTCAGAGAGAGCCGTACGACTGACGTTCCAGCGCTCGCTCCATCCTTTTAAACTCGCGGACCGCGCCACTGCGCATGCGGCCACAGATAAACAAGGCGCCAGTGATGTTGATTGGCGGCAAAGACGTACAATATGCATGAGTTACGTCTGTGACTGCGCATTCGATCCATGCTGGGAGGTCGATATATTACTGGGAGCTGAACTGTAGCGACGTCTTTGTAAGTCCAATATTGAAAGTGCCGGATTCCATGATTTATCTAATGTGAAACCGCTGTCTCTATTAATTAAATTCTTTGTCAAGCGGATTTCAATGGCCTCTTTTACTACGGAGTCCCAGAAAGATGAAACAGAAGCCAGAATTTCGACATTTTCATATACCATAGAGTGACCAGAATCAATACAATGCTCTGCCACAGCCGATTTACTGGGTTGTAAGAGCCGAGTGTACCTGCGATGTTCCGTACACCTCTCTTGGACTGTACGATTCGTTTGTCCGATGTATGAAAGGCCACATTCACATGGTATCTTGTAAACTCCAGGCTTGCGGAGTAGTAAGTCATCTTTAACGGAACCCAGGAGTGCAGCCGTCTTCGCCGGTGGACGAAAAATTACTTTTACTTTATGTTTAGTGAGGATCCGTCCTATTTTGGATGAAAGGCTTCCCACATACGGCAGGAAAGCCATGGATTTAAATGTTTCCTCGTCATCTTCTGCATTCCTTATGGACACCTTAGGTTTTATTTGTAGTGCCTTACGTATCTGTTGTGGAGAATACCCATTGTCCTCAAAAACTCTCTTCAGATGTAAAAGTTCGTCTTTTAAACTACTTTCATCAGATATGACGTGTGCTCGGTGTACCAAAGTTCTTAGAACACTACTCGTCTGCGAAGGATGGTGACAGCTATTTGCATGTAAATATAAGTCCGTATGGGTCGGTTTCCGATATACTGCATGACCCAAAGTGCCATCTTCTTTGCGCCGAACCAAGACATCCAAAAATGGAAGACATCCCTCCTTTTCCACTTCCATTGTGAACTGAATTTGTCCATGGATAGAATTCAGATGGTTTAAGAAGTCCTGCAATTTGTCCTCGCCATGGGGCCACACTACAAAGGTATCATCAACGTACCTCCAAAAAACTGTAGGCTTCAAACTAGCAGACTCCAGGGCCTTCTCCTCGAAGTCCTCCATAAATAAATTGGCCACCAAGGGTGACAAAGGACTACCCATGGCAACACCGTCAGTCTGTTCAAAAAAGTCGTTATTAAATAAAAAGTATGTGGAGGTCATCACATGGTGAAACAAAGCTAAAATCTCCTTATCAAAACTTTTTCCAATGAGATCTAAAGATTCAGAAAGAGGTACCTTAGTAAATAGCGACACTACATCAAAGCTGACTAATAGATCAGAGGTGTTCAGTTTCAAAGATTTTAATTTGCCAATGAAATCTGCAGAGTTCCTTATATGATGATCACATTTTCCCACAAGCGGCCTCAATAGTGACGCCAGGTGCTTGGCACAATCATAGTTGGGAGAACCAATATTGCTCACGATAGGACGTAGAGGAACGTCTTTCTTATGGATCTTTGGGAGTCCATAAAGCCTTGGAGGCACTGCACCACTTGGTTTCAGTCTTCGTATGACTTCCGGTGGAAATGGGGAGGCATTCAAAAGCGACGCCGTCTTCCTTACCACCTTGTTGGTGGGGTCCTTACTGATCTTCCGGTACATACTATCATTCAATAAGCTGTATATCTTATCATGATAGTCGTCACGTGACATTAAGACAGTGGCATTACCTTTATCAGCAGGCAGAACCACCGTTTCGGTATCTTGGCGGAGCATACGTAGTGCAGTCCTCTCTGCCACAGATATGTTGCTTCTTTGTGGGCGAGCCTTCATAACAGCTCGACACGTTTCGCGTCTTATTTCATCTGCAGAATCCGTAGAAAGTGGTCGGACAGCTTCTTCAACGGCACTGATGAATGCAGGTATAGGCAAAACCTTTGGCGTGGGTGCAAAATTCAGTCCTTTGCTTAAGACCATCATCGTAGCATCGTCCAAATCTCTATCCGTCATATTAATGACGGAGCGTCGAATGATACTTTCTTGCTGTGGAGATGGCTCAAGTCGGCTGAACTTTGCAGTCTGTCTTGATGTCGCTACCTCACGAACCCAGTCTGATTTGGCCCATGTTGTACCATCTATCCAGTTCCAAGAGTTGCAGGGTAACTCCACAGACATCTTCAAGTGCAGACGATAAAGTTCTTGAGAAACAAGATCCAGCTTCCTTCGTGTAAATCGGATCCTCTCCTTAACGATAGCAGAGCCAGCTTTAATTAAAATCTTATTCATGGAAGTCGATTTTATAAAATGTACTAACCTGGCAAACTTCGGAATAATGCCATGGTCACGGCACCTCAGTAAAAAACTTAAAGAGCTCAATAATCTCGCTCTCAAATGTCGTAGCTTGTCCAATCGTCGAACACATAAAACCATCTCCTCCCCGAAGAGGTACTTGATGTGAGTCTTCAGGTTTTCGCGGCGCAATGACTGCTCCATTAAGTTTCGGGAACGCAGCCGCATGTATTCTGCTTCTTCTTCTAATATTTCGGCTGTATACCTTTCAGCCATCTTCAGAGAGAGCCGTACGACTGACGTTCCAGCGCTCGCTCCATCCTTTTAAACTCGCGGACCGCGCCACTGCGCATGCGGCCACAGATAAACAAGGCGCCAGTGATTTTGATTGGCGGCAAAGACGTACAATATGCATGAGTTACGTCTGTGACTGCGCATTCGATCCATGCTGGGAGGTCGATATATTACTGGGAGCTGAACTGTAGCGACGTCTTTGTAAGTCCAATATTGAAAGTGCCGGATTCCATGATTTATCTAATGTGAAACCGCTGTCTCTATTAATTAAATTCTTTGTCAAGCGGATTTCAATGGCCTCTTTTACTACGGAGTCCCAGAAAGATGAAACAGAAGCCAGAATTTCGACATTTTCATATACCATAGAGTGACCAGAATCAATACAATGCTCTGCCACAGCCGATTTACTGGGTTGTAAGAGCCGAGTGTACCTGCGATGTTCCGTACACCTCTCTTGGACTGTACGATTCGTTTGTCCGATGTATGAAAGGCCACATTCACATGGTATCTTGTAAACTCCAGGCTTGCGGAGTAGTAAGTCATCTTTAACGGAACCCAGGAGTGCAGCCGTCTTCGCCGGTGGACGAAAAATTACTTTTACTTTATGTTTAGTGAGGATCCGTCCTATTTTGGATGAAAGGCTTCCCACATACGGCAGGAAAGCCATGGATTTAAATGTTTCCTCGTCATCTTCTGCATTCCTTATGGACACCTTAGGTTTTATTTGTAGTGCCTTACGTATCTGTTGTGGAGAATACCCATTGTCCTCAAAAACTCTCTTCAGATGTAAAAGTTCGTCTTTTAAACTACTTTCATCAGATATGACGTGTGCTCGGTAAAAGTAATTTTTCGTCCACCGGCGAAGACGGCTGCACTCCTGGGTTCCGTTAAAGATGACTTACTACTCCGCAAGCCTGGAGTTTACAAGATACCATGTGAATGTGGCCTTTCATACATCGGACAAACGAATCGTACAGTCCAAGAGAGGTGTACGGAACATCGCAGGTACACTCGGCTCTTACAACCCAGTAAATCGGCTGTGGCAGAGCATTGTATTGATTCTGGTCACTCTATGGTATATGAAAATGTCGAAATTCTGGCTTCTGTTTCATCTTTCTGGGACTCCGTAGTAAAAGAGGCCATTGAAATCCGCTTGACAAAGAATTTAATTAATAGAGACAGCGGTTTCACATTAGATAAATCATGGAATCCGGCACTTTCAATATTGGACTTACAAAGACGTCGCTACAGTTCAGCTCCCAGTAATATATCGACCTCCCAGCATGGATCGAATGCGCAGTCACAGACGTAACTCATGCATATTGTACGTCTTTGCCGCCAATCAACATCACTGGCGCCTTGTTTATCTGTGGCCGCATGCGCAGTGGCGCGGTCCGCGAGTTTAAAAGGATGGAGCGAGCGCTGGAACGTCAGTCGTACGGCTCTCTCTGAAGATGGCTGAAAGGTATACAGCCGAAATATTAGAAGAAGAAGCAGAATACATGCGGCTGCATTCCCGAAACTTAATGGAGCAGTCATTGCGCCGCGAAAACCTGAAGACTCACATCAAGTACCTCTTCGGGGAGGAGATGGTTTTATGTGTTCGACGATTGGACAAGCTACGACATTTGAGAGCGAGATTATTGAGCTCTTTAAGTTTTTTACTGAGGTGCCGTGACCATGGCATTATTCCGAAGTTTGCCAGGTTAGTACATTTTATAAAATCGACTTCCATGAATAAGATTTTAATTAAAGCTGGCTCTGCTATCGTTAAGGAGAGGATCCGATTTACACGAAGGAAGCTGGATCTTGTTTCTCAAGAACTTTATCGTCTGCACTTGAAGATGTCTGTGGAGTTACCCAGCAACTCTTGGAACTGGATAGATGGTACAACATGGGCCAAATCAGACTGGGTTCGTGAGGTAGCGACATCAAGACAGACTGCAAAGTTCAGCCGACTTGAGCCATCTCCACAGCAAGAAAGTATCATTCGACGCTCCGTCATTAATATGACGGATAGAGATTTGGACGATGCTACGATGATGGTCTTAAGCAAAGGACTGAATTTTGCACCCACGCCAAAGGTTTTGCCTATACCTGCATTCATCAGTGCCGTTGAAGAAGCTGTCCGACCACTTTCTACGGATTCTGCAGATGAAATAAGACGCGAAACGTGTCGAGCTGTTATGAAGGCTCGCCCACAAAGAAGCAACATATCTGTGGCAGAGAGGACTGCACTACGTATGCTCCGCCAAGATACCGAAACGGTGGTTCTGCCTGCTGATAAAGGTAATGCCACTGTCTTAATGTCACGTGACGACTATCATGATAAGATATACAGCTTATTGAATGATAGTATGTACCGGAAGATCAGTAAGGACCCCACCAACAAGGTGGTAAGGAAGACGGCGTCGCTTTTGAATGCCTCCCCATTTCCACCGGAAGTCATACGAAGACTGAAACCAAGTGGTGCAGTGCCTCCAAGGCTTTATGGACTCCCAAAGATCCATAAGAAAGACGTTCCTCTACGTCCTATCGTGAGCAATATTGGTTCTCCCAACTATGATTGTGCCAAGCACCTGGCGTCACTATTGAGGCCGCTTGTGGGAAAATGTGATCATCATATAAGGAACTCTGCAGATTTCATTGGCAAATTAAAATCTTTGAAACTGAACACCTCTGATCTATTAGTCAGCTTTGATGTAGTGTCGCTATTTACTAAGGTACCTCTTTCTGAATCTTTAGATCTCATTGGAAAAAGTTTTGATAAGGAGATTTTAGCTTTGTTTCACCATGTGATGACCTCCACATACTTTTTATTTAATAACGACTTTTTTGAACAGACTGACGGTGTTGCCATGGGTAGTCCTTTGTCACCCTTGGTGGCCAATTTATTTATGGAGGACTTCGAGGAGAAGGCCCTGGAGTCTGCTAGTTTGAAGCCTACAGTTTTTTGGAGGTACGTTGATGATACCTTTGTAGTGTGGCCCCATGGCGAGGACAAATTGCAGGACTTCTTAAACCATCTGAATTCTATCCATGGACAAATTCAGTTCACAATGGAAGTGGAAAAGGAGGGATGTCTTCCATTTTTGGATGTCTTGGTTCGGCGCAAAGAAGATGGCACTTTGGGTCATGCAGTATATCGGAAACCGACCCATACGGACTTATATTTACATGCAAATAGCTGTCACCATCCTTCGCAGACGAGTAGTGTTCTAAGAACTTTGGTACACCGAGCACACGTCATATCTGATGAAAGTAGTTTAAAAGACGAACTTTTACATCTGAAGAGAGTTTTTGAGGACAATGGGTATTCTCCACAACAGATACGTAAGGCACTACAAATAAAACCTAAGGTGTCCATAAGGAATGCAGAAGATGACGAGGAAACATTTAAATCCATGGCTTTCCTGCCGTATGTGGGAAGCCTTTCATCCAAAATAGGACGGATCCTCACTAAACATAAAGTAAAAGTAATTTTTCGTCCACCGGTGAAGACGGCTGCACTCCTGGGTTCCGTTAAAGATGACTTACTACTCCGCAAGCCTGGAGTTTACAAGATACCATGTGAATGTGGCCTTTCATACATCGGACAAACGAATCGTACAGTCCAAGAGAGGTGTACGGAACATCGCAGGTACACTCGGCTCTTACAACCCAGTAAATCGGCTGTGGCAGAGCATTGTATTGATTCTGGTCACTCTATGGTATATGAAAATGTCGAAATTCTGGCTTCTGTTTCATCTTTCTGGGACTCCGTAGTAAAAGAGGCCATTGAAATCCGCTTGACAAAGAATTTAATTAATAGAGACAGCGGTTTCACATTAGATAAATCATGGAATCCGGCACTTTCAATATTGGACTTACAAAGACGTCGCTACAGTTCAGCTCCCAGTAATATATCGACCTCCCAGCATGGATCGAATGCGCAGTCACAGACGTAACTCATGCATATTGTACGTCTTTGCCGCCAATCAACATCACTGGCGCCTTGTTTATCTGTGGCCGCATGCGCAGTGGCGCGGTCCGCGAGTTTAAAAGGATGGAGCGAGCGCTGGAACGTCAGTCGTACGGCTCTCTCTGAAGATGGCTGAAAGGTATACAGCCGAAATATTAGAAGAAGAAGCAGAATACATGCGGCTGCATTCCCGAAACTTAATGGAGCAGTCATTGCGCCGCGAAAACCTGAAGACTCACATCAAGTACCTCTTCGGGGAGGAGATGGTTTTATGTGTTCGACGATTGGACAAGCTACGACATTTGAGAGCGAGATTATTGAGCTCTTTAAGTTTTTTACTGAGGTGCCGTGACCATGGCATTATTCCGAAGTTTGCCAGGTTAGTACATTTTATAAAATCGACTTCCATGAATAAGATTTTAATTAAAGCTGGCTCTGCTATCGTTAAGGAGAGGATCCGATTTACACGAAGGAAGCTGGATCTTGTTTCTCAAGAACTTTATCGTCTGCACTTGAAGATGTCTGTGGAGTTACCCTGCAACTCTTGGAACTGGATAGATGGTACAACATGGGCCAAATCAGACTGGGTTCGTGAGGTAGCGACATCAAGACAGACTGCAAAGTTCAGCCGACTTGAGCCATCTCCACAGCAAGAAAGTATCATTCGACGCTCCGTCATTAATATGACGGATAGAGATTTGGACGATGCTACGATGATGGTCTTAAGCAAAGGACTGAATTTTGCACCCACGCCAAAGGTTTTGCCTATACCTGCATTCATCAGTGCCGTTGAAGAAGCTGTCCGACCACTTTCTACGGATTCTGCAGATGAAATAAGACGCGAAACGTGTCGAGCTGTTATGAAGGCTCGCCCACAAAGAAGCAACATATCTGTGGCAGAGAGGACTGCACTACGTATGCTCCGCCAAGATACCGAAACGGTGGTTCTGCCTGCTGATAAAGGTAATGCCACTGTCTTAATGTCACGTGACGACTATCATGATAAGATATACAGCTTATTGAATGATAGTATGTACCGGAAGATCAGTAAGGACCCCACCAACAAGGTGGTAAGGAAGACGGCGTCGCTTTTGAATGCCTCCCCATTTCCACCGGAAGTCATACGAAGACTGAAACCAAGTGGTGCAGTGCCTCCAAGGCTTTATGGACTCCCAAAGATCCATAAGAAAGACGTTCCTCTACGTCCTATCGTGAGCAATATTGGTTCTCCCAACTATGATTGTGCCAAGCACCTGGCGTCACTATTGAGGCCGCTTGTGGGAAAATGTGATCATCATATAAGGAACTCTGCAGATTTCATTGGCAAATTAAAATCTTTGAAACTGAACACCTCTGATCTATTAGTCAGCTTTGATGTAGTGTCGCTATTTACTAAGGTACCTCTTTCTGAATCTTTAGATCTCATTGGAAAAAGTTTTGATAAGGAGATTTTAGCTTTGTTTCACCATGTGATGACCTCCACATACTTTTTATTTAATAACGACTTTTTTGAACAGACTGACGGTGTTGCCATGGGTAGTCCTTTGTCACCCTTGGTGGCCAATTTATTTATGGAGGACTTCGAGGAGAAGGCCCTGGAGTCTGCTAGTTTGAAGCCTACAGTTTTTTGGAGGTACGTTGATGATACCTTTGTAGTGTGGCCCCATGGCGAGGACAAATTGCAGGACTTCTTAAACCATCTGAATTCTATCCATGGACAAATTCAGTTCACAATGGAAGTGGAAAAGGAGGGATGTCTTCCATTTTTGGATGTCTTGGTTCGGCGCAAAGAAGATGGCACTTTGGGTCATGCAGTATATCGGAAACCGACCCATACGGACTTATATTTACATGCAAATAGCTGTCACCATCCTTCGCAGACGAGTAGTGTTCTAAGAACTTTGGTACACCGAGCACACGTCATATCTGATGAAAGTAGTTTAAAAGACGAACTTTTACATCTGAAGAGAGTTTTTGAGGACAATGGGTATTCTCCACAACAGATACGTAAGGCACTACAAATAAAACCTAAGGTGTCCATAAGGAATGCAGAAGATGACGAGGAAACATTTAAATCCATGGCTTTCCTGCCGTATGTGGGAAGCCTTTCATCCAAAATAGGACGGATCCTCACTAAACATAAAGTAAAAGTAATTTTTCGTCCACCGGCGAAGACGGCTGCACTCCTGGGTTCCGTTAAAGATGACTTACTACTCCGCAAGCCTGGAGTTTACAAGATACCATGTGAATGTGGCCTTTCATACATCGGACAAACGAATCGTACAGTCCAAGAGAGGTGTACGGAACATCGCAGGTACACTCGGCTCTTACAACCCAGTAAATCGGCTGTGGCAGAGCATTGTATTGATTCTGGTCACTCTATGGTATATGAAAATGTCGAAATTCTGGCTTCTGTTTCATCTTTCTGGGACTCCGTAGTAAAAGAGGCCATTGAAATCCGCTTGACAAAGAATTTAATTAATAGAGACAGCGGTTTCACATTAGATAAATCATGAAATCCGGCACTTTCAATATTGGACTTACAAAGACGTCGCTACAGTTCAGCTCCCAGTAATATATCGACCTCCCAGCATGGATCGAATGCGCAGTCACAGACGTAACTCATGCATATTGTACGTCTTTGCCGCCAATCAACATCACTGGCGCCTTGTTTATCTGTGGCCGCATGCGCAGTGGCGCGGTCCGCGAGTTTAAAAGGATGGAGCGAGCGCTGGAACGTCAGTCGTACGGCTCTCTCTGAAGATGGCTGAAGGGTATACAGCCGAAATATTAGAAGAAGAAGCAGAATACATGCGGCTGCATTCCCGAAACTTAATGGAGCAGTCATTGCGCCGCGAAAACCTGAAGACTCACATTATCGTAATTACTCGCCAGCTGAACATTGCAGTAATTACAGTGGAACAAATTCATATCACAATGCGAAGGAAGAAGAAAGCTTAATGAAACACAGGCAATTTCAGATTTTTATCCCAGAAAAACGAACCATTCATCCGGTGATTTTTCTTAAATCTTTTAGTAACGCATTTCCACGCACTTGGAGTGACCGGAAAAAGATTTCATATATTGTCGGTTACATCCAAGGCGATGCAGCTGTCTGGGCATACAGTCAAGCTGACGTATGTACCACGTACAGTGAGTTTGAGCGTGCTTTTCTGAACAAATTCTGGTCGCAATCCGTCCAGGAGCGACTCAGAAGACAAATTCTAGAACCTGAAACTTTTAACAGTAAAAATGGCAACTTACGCCGATATTTTGAAAAATACTTGAACATGGGACACTTTTTAGACGAACCAGTCGCAACACGCGATATACTCCGTGCGTTGAAGGCCAAATTGCCTTTCAACATTAAAGAAAAACTCCTACATATCCCGGATGACGATTCAGATTATTTTTTAACAGCTTTAGATTCGGTTGACATGTTACTTGAAGATCAGCGCTTCGCGCGGCAAAACAGCAGCCACAATGTTTACACTAGTGGAATGCAAAACATGCAGGCTTGCCAACTCAATTCTGGCGCGCCCACAGTTGGATACGCGGTACAACAAAAACAGCAAACTCACATGCCGTCTCAATACGGAAATCAAAATCAACACGCGTATTCCAATACAAACAATAGTTACAACAGTAATAACACTTCATGCGGCAATCCATACAAAAGGCACCGCGGTAATAACTACAACGGTAACAACGGATACATAGGCAACAACAAAAACACAAACAGAAACAGAAATAATAATAATAACTACGAGCCAAGACAGCGTCAAGGCTGGACTCGTAACGATCAGTACTTTCATTCAAACACTGCTTTACCACAGCAGCCACCAGGACAAAATTGGAGCATACCTTATGACCGACAGGTAAGTTATAATGCGCAACAGCAACAACAACCGCAAAAGTTTGGAGATCACAATAGGCAATATCCGAATGTGAATATAATAGAAATGACACCTGACACACAACCTCAATCTGTGTCAGTACCTAGTACAAATGCTAATCCAACAAACTAGAAACAGTCACTTCTATGCCCCAGGTCGTGGCTGAGGAATTCTTGGGGGGCGACTTCAATGTTAATCAGTTATTTGGCACCACAGTGGAACATCAGAATAATGATATGCCGAATAATTCTAAACAAAAATTACCTGTTTTATTTATAAGATACAACCACAATAACAATATATCAGATGAACTTTTACAAGACAGTACACAATGTCGTTCAAACACAAATGAAATTGTTTTAGCATCTACCACTGGTGTAGTAGGTGGGATTCCAACTACTATTATTCTAGATACAGGTGCAGCTGTGAGCGTTTTGTCTTTTAATTTCTATAAAAAGATGTGTGAATTGGAACCTGTGCCTGAGTTTCGTGCCCAAAACTGTAAAATAACTACTGCACTAGGTAATAAGTCATGTAGGGTTACGAAGCAAGTTTTTGTAAACATTAAAATAGGTAATGGAACCGTACAATGGCCATTCCTGGTTGTACAAAACCTTGTGACAAATTGCATATTAGGAATAGATATTATGAGCGAGAAGGACTGCATTATAGACTTCTCCAAAGGTAAATGTATTTTAAATGATAGAGGCAGTGTAATTATTATTGATTTGGACAGGAGAACTCTAAAGCATGACAAACACTGTACAGGGTACAAGGTTCAGTTAGTACCTGACAATGACATTCAAGACACGCACACACACTCATTTGACACAGAGCTAATGGACTTGAAAACATTGCTTGATCATAAGATAAATGAAGCTACAGCTCTCAGTGCACATGAACGTATAAAACTACAGGAAGTGTTATCCAAATATTTACAAGTTTTTGCCAAACGAATAGGTGTTATCAACACGTATGCGTACAAGATTGAAGTTAAGCCTCACAAGATCTTCTACCACAAGACATATAACGTACCGTTATCTCAACGACCTGCTGTGTGGCAAGAATTAAAACAAATGTTAGACTGGAAGGTCATTGAACCATCCACCTCACCTTATTGTAGTCCTCTACTTGTTGCCAAAAAATCAAATGGAAGCATTAGGTTAGTGTTAGACGCACGAGCAATTAATGAAATAATTTTACCAGTTCACACAAAACTCGAAAATTTAGAAGAGCAATTACAGAAATTTCTAGATGCAAAGTATTTTTCCACAATAGATCTCGCTAATACATTTTGGCAGGTGAGTATCACTCCTGATTCTCGGAAATATATTGCATTTATGTTCGGGGGGCGAACCTATCAGATTTGTGTTCTACCTTTCGGACTGAATGTCAGTTCTGGGGTATTCATTACAGCCCTGGATACCGTGCTTGGCGATGATTTAGTTGAGACAGTCACACACTATGTTGATGATATACTGATAGCTACACAGTCTTGGAATGAACACGTTGACACACTTCAAAGAATTTAAAAAAATTTGCACAAGCTGGAGTTACAGCCAATCTTAGAAAATCAAAGTTTGGTTGCAGTGAGATAAAATATTTAGGACATATCATTAATTCACAGGGCATACGTCCTGATCCCAGTAAATTAGATGCTATCAGAAACTTTCCTAGTCCTCGAACTAAAAAGCAGTTAAAATCATTCCTTGGGCTATGTTCATTTTTCAGACGCTTTGTCTAGACTTCCACAAGGTATGAATGAAACCAACAGTGACTTAGAAAATATAAATGACTACAGGATTCTCTTAATGCAAGACAAGCAGTATCACCAATATTATATTGATATGTGCAGAAACATGGCTAAATTACAAAAATCTGATCCTCACTGGTATAAGATAATAACATTACTGGTAGAAAAACACAATCATCCTTTGACTAAGTATTACAAGTTACACAATGATGTGTTATTTTATCACCGACATCCAAATGCTACTAACTGGTGTGTATGCATTCCCAAAGAGTCTGAACGTAATCTAATTTGGCACACACACTTAGTTTGGGGTCATTATGGAACGAAGAAGTGTTTAGCAAAGCTCAGCACATACTGTTATTTTAGCAATATGAGAAGGAAAATTTACAGGGAACTGAAAACATGTGTCATATGTCAAAAATCAAAACCTCAGAATTTTTCCACAAAGACAGATTTACATTCTATTTTACCCAGTAAAACCCCTGGAAATTCTGTGTACTGACATCAGTGGACCGCATCCAGCAAGCTCTGGAGGCGTCAAATATATCTTGGCTTTTTACGATATATTTTCTAAACATGTGAAACTTTATGCTTTAAAATCCGCCACTGCAAGTGCTATAATACGAAGATTCTCAAGTGATTACCTGACGCACGTGGGAAAACCTAAAGCAATTCTGTCAGATAATGCAGCATACTACTCTGGGTACAAATGGAGAAATTTCTTGAAGGACAATAACATTAAAAGTATATCTATTTCAAAGTTTAGTCCACAATGTAACGCGACTGAGAGACTTTTCCGAGAATTAAACCGATTCATGAGGACCTATATTTCATCAAAACATACTAATTGGGTGTCCTACCTAAGTCTTTTCGAAGACGTACACAATAACTTAAATATTTACGATACAAATTACACACCTAACGAGATCATGTTCAATTGCAAACAGAACGATCAGTGGATAGAACCATTACCTAAGTTGTCAGACAAGGAAATCACACCTGAACAGAAAATAAAAGAAGTTTTGACTACGCTGACACATCACGCACAGATACGAAACAAACATCACAGAAACATAATAAAAAGAAAACCAAAATTCAAGGTAGGAATGCTTGTACTACTTCGTACTCATCATAAATCTGTAGCACTCAAACGACGCAACGCTAAGTGGCGTCTGCTATATGAAGGACCTTATATAATTGTTAACATACCGCATCCTGGTGCGTATTTGTTACAACATCGTAGAACTAACAAAATTATTGGGCTATACGCACACCGAGATCTTAGAGCATTTCATGCGGAATAATGTCAAAGTCACATCCATCAAAACATTGCTAAGCAACTCCAAAAAAAAAAAAAAACTCTGTTGCTACAACACAGATAGTAAGTCGTATAGAAATTTCCATTTCAGCGGTTCCAGTGACGCAGTTGAAGGCAGAAGAACTCTTCTTTCAGCGCGCGCCACCACCTGGAAGACGGAATATTAAAATAAAATTTATGTTTACGTAGCAGTGAATGATATATTAATTTTTTTTACGGAACATTTGTGACTGTGGGTATCACTGACTTGGTGTGACACCTGACGAACCGACAGACGTCATCTGTGAAGCGAACTTTTACTTTGAGAAATAGATTAGACGCACATCTCTCAACACGAAAAGCATCTATCAGTAGTCAAGGCCACACAGACACTATACACACACGCACAAAACGCGAGGAATCAAACATTTTCTCTCTTACTATTTTGAATATTTATTGAGTAGTGAAAATGCCTGGTCTTGCCTACTGATGTAATGAATGTTGTGTCTAACCTGTCTTAATTTCAGATGACATCACAAAATAAACATCGATAAAATCCCAGCAAAACCCTTAAAGAGGACGTAATTATCTGCAATTCATGTAATCAAATGTGACACAATGTAATAACCCATAGCTATGTAATAATGATGTAAACATGTTTATGTGCAACTGTATTATGTTTATGCTAAGAAAATATGTGACGTGTGTATGTATGATTACTTATATTGTTTTTGCTTCTCTTTCAATGATGTATAATGTAACTGTTACTATGTAAAAGAAATTTGAACAAAACGAGTGCCAAAAGGACATTGCATAGTGAACCATTGTTCACGGACATTAATGAACATTACTAACTCTGCAACTACGCAGAAACCTATGTGAAAGAAACTGTTAATGACATTCATTATGCATCGTACCTATGTAAACGCGATGAACCATTTCTTTGATTAATAACTACGAACATTTAGGTGAGCTATATTCAGCAAAAACTGAAAATGTGAAGTGCATAATTCGTGCATCGTCTAGTGACAATACTACAGTACCTAACTTCAAGATGTTAACTGGATTAAACGGACACAAAGTGCCTGTCCAGAAAACAACACGACGGGTGGAAGAATTTTGGTTGGAACTTCAGGGAATGAAATGTTCTCGAAATGTGACAGACACTCTTACCTGGACTGTCCAAGGATCCACGCCAGCTATGTGCCGTCCGAGGTTCTGCAACCAAGCTTCCACGGAATGTAAAAAACGAACTGCACGAGGACCAATTACTAACGGGTCACGTCAGATCTGTAATAAACAATGTTTTTTAGTCACAACGAACTGCATCACAACGACTATAATGGAAATGGAAATGGACACGCTTATGTTTTAATCACGTTGTTATACAACGATGATACTAACCTGTGAAAAAATTATTGTGCAGCAGATGAATATGAACTGTAATAACGACACGATGTGAATAGGTCGACGCACCTGAAACATACGGACATTTTTCTTTGAAGTATTTCAAAACAATACTATGTAACTAAGAACATTCAACAATCTGAGTTGTATTGTGATATAACAAATATTGTAAATTTAAAACTAAGTTACCTGTTATAGAATGTAGTCTTCATATGTAATCTTGGTTGAATATTTTCTTTGTGCAACGACTAAGATACGCGCGCACATGAACAATATGAACTGCATTACTGTGCCGCGTGATCTAACTGTATGATATAACGGCAATGCCGGAGTCACACAGACGCTTCTGCGCATGCGCGCACTCTATCTGCCAACATAAGAATTTTTACGGCGCACCCGCGTCATTCAAATTTTGTATATAATGTGTATAATGTGTGTAATGTAAGTCATGTGAATAGTTGTAGATAACTTAGATTTTCTTGTGCCTTTAGGTGAATTGCTCGCCTGCAGGTGTGTCCTTTCACCTCGCAATTCAGGGGGCAATATAAAGGCACATTTGCATGCCGAGCGTGAGTTTCCGCGGAAACGCGAAATATTAATTAAATAAATAATCAGTGACTAATAAATAAAGCCTATGGCACACAACTGCAGCGCTGTGTCGCTGATAAAAACAAAAGAATAATTACGTTACTCTTATGTCTGTTTTAAGAGAAGGGAGAGCTCAGGTAGAAGTGGTGCGAGAAGCACGTATTTTATTTTATTGTCTGGCACACCGCCATATTTTCATGTTATAGAAGAATACTGCGAGTTGCAACCACACTAGGCACTCGATTCTGTAATGAATTTATATTTATAAAAGTAAGTAGGATTATGAACTGTAGGCTATTTCATTGAATATATCTGATTTAACTAACTGTGTAACTTTTTATGTTTAGTAGACAATCACCTCTGTACGACGTATTGGCATGGCTGGCAAATCATTGTAATATTGAGATTAGAACATGAGTCCGTACCTACTGCAGCAGTCTTTGGAAACGATTTAATTACGAAGTCCGATTATTTCAGTTTTCTTTCACGGTCAACTACGAGTTACATTGCCTTTTCCAAATAGCCATTGTCAAGCGTCTGATACCGAATAATTAAACGTCCACGTTCCAGATAAGCAAATACCAATTACAACCAATCATCATACATACAGAATAATTAATCATTAATATTTTATTCCATTTTATTTTTATTTATTTTATAAACTCTCCATGCTACTCTATCCTGTGCAAGCTTCTTCATCTCCCAGTACCTACTGCAACCTACATCCTTCTGAATCTGATTAGTGTATTCATCTCTTGGACTCCCTCTACGATTTTTACCCTCCACGCTGCCCTCCAATGCTAAATTTGTGATCCCTTGATGCCTCAAAACATGTCCTACCAACCGATCCCTTCTTCTAGTCAAGTTGTGCCAGAAACTTCTCTTCTCCCCAATCCTATTCAACACCTCCTCATTAGTTACGTGATCTACCCACCTTATCTTCAGCATTCTTCTGTTGCACCACATTTCGAAAGCTTCTATTCTCTTCTTGTCCATACTAGTTATCGTCCATGTTTCACTTCCATACATGGCTACACTCCATACAAATACTTTCAGAAACGACTTCCTGACACTTAACTCTATACTCGATGTTAACAAATTTCTCTTCTTGAGAAACGCTTTCCTTGCCAATGCCAGTCTACATTTTATATCCTCTCTACTTCGACCATCATCAGTTATTTTACTCCCTAAATAGCAAAACTCCTTTACTACTTTAAGTGTCTCATTTCCTAATCTAATTCCCTCAGCATCACCCGATTTAATTTGACTACATTCCATTATCCTCGTTTTGCTTTTGTTGATGTTCATCTTATATCCTCCTTTCAAGACACTGTCCATTCCGTTCAACTGCTCTTCCAAGTCCTTTGCTGTCTCTGACAGAATTACAATGTCATCGGCAAACCTCAAAGTTTTTACTTCTTCTCCATGAATTTTAATACCTACTCCGAATTTTTCTTTTGTTTCCTTTACTGCTTGCTCAATATACAGATTGAATAACATCGGGGAGTGGCTACAACCCTGTCTCACTCCTTTCCCAACCACTGCTTCCCTTTCATGCCCCTCGACTCTTATAACTGCCATCTGGTTTCTGCACAAATTGTAAATAGCCTTTCGTTCCCTGTATTTTACCCCTGCCACCTTTAGAATGTGAAAGAGAGTATTCCAGTCAACATTGTCAAAAGCTTTCTCTAAGTCTACAAATGCTAGAAACGTAGGTTTGCCTTTTCTTAATCTTTCTTCTAAGATAAGTCGTAAGGTTAGTATTGCCTCACGTGTTCCAACATTTCTACGGAATCCAAACTGATCTTCCCCGAGGTCTGCTTCTACTAGTTTTTCCATTCGTCTGTAAAGAATTCGCGTTAGTATTTTGCAGCTGTGACTTATTAAACTGATAGTTCGGTAATTTTCACATCTGTCAACACCTGCTTTCTTTTGGATTGGAATTATTATATTCTTCTTGAAGTCTGAGGGTATTTCACCTGTCTCATACATCTTGCTCACCAGATGGTAGAGTTTTGTCAGGACTGGCTCTCCCTAGGCCGTCAGTAGTTCTAATGGAATGTTGTCTACTCCCGGGCCCTTGTTTCGACTCAGGTCTTTCAGTGCTCTATCAAACTCTTCACGCAGTATCGTATCTCCCATTTCATTTTCATCTACGTCCTCTTCCATTTCCATAATATTGTCCTCAAGTACATCGCCCTTGTATAAACCCTCTATATACTCCTTCCACCTTTCTGCCTTCCCTTCTTTGCTTAGAACTGGGTTTCCATCTGAGCTCTTGATATTCATACAAGTGGTTCTCTGTTCTCCAAAGGTCTCTTTAATTTTTCTGTAGGCAGTATCTATCTTACCCCTAGTGAGACAAGCCTCTGCATCCTTACATTTGTCCTCTAGCCATCCCTGCTTAGCCATTTTGCACTTCCTGTCGATCTCATTTTTGAGACGTTTGTATTCCTTTTTGCCTGCTTCATTTACTGCATTTTTATATTTTCTCCTTTCATCAATTAAATTCAATATTTCTTCTGTTACCCAAGGATTTCTATTAGCCCTCGTCTTTTTACCTACTTGATCGTCTGCTGCTTTCACTACTTCATCCCTCAGAGCTACCCATTCTTCTTCTACTGTATTTCTTTCCCCCATTCCTGTCAATTGTTCCCTTATGCTCTCCCTGAAACTCTCTACAACCTCTCGTTCTTTCAGTTTATCCAGGTCCCATCTCCTTAAATTCCCACCTTTTTGCAGTTTCTTCAGTTTCAATCTGCAGTTCATAACCAAGAGATTGTGGTCAGAATCCATATCTGCCTCTGGAAATGTCTTACAATTTAAAACCTGGTTCCTAAATCTCTGTATTACCATTATATAATCTATCTGATACCTTTTAGTATCTCCGGGATTCTTCCAGGTATACAACCTTCTTTTATGATTCTTGAACCAAGTGTTAGCTATGATTAAGTTATGCTCTGTGCAAAATTCTACAAGACGGCTTCCTGTTTCATTTCTTCCCCCCAATCCATATTCACCTACTATGTTTCCTTCTCTCCGTTTTCCTACTGACGAATTCCAGTCACCCATGACTATTAAATTTTCGTCTCCCTTCACTATCTGAATAATTTCTTTTATCTCGTCATACATTTCATCAGTTTCTTCATCATCTGCAGAGCTAGTTGGCATATAAACTTGTATTACTGTAGTAGGCATGGGCTTTGTGTCTATCTTGGCCACAATAATGCGTTCACTATGCTGTTTGCAGTAGGTAACCCGCACTCCTATTTTTTTTATTCGTTATTAAACCTACTCCTGCATTACCTATATTTGATTTTGTATTTATATCCCTGTAATCACCTGACCAAAAGTCTTGTTCCTCCTGCCACCGAACTTCACTAATTTAGAACTTAGAACTACTTAAACCTAACTAACCTAAGGACATCACACACATCCACGCCCGAGGCAGGGTTCGAAGCTGCGACCTTATCGGTCTCGCGGTTCCAGGTTGTAGCGCCTAGAACCGCTCGGCCACTCCGGCCGGCGCCTGAAATACTTTTTAAATATTATTTATCGTGCAGAAGTGGTACAAAGCTGTATCACTTTTCAACGTAATCTCCCCCACGCTCAATGCAAGTCCTCCAGCGCTTACAAAGTGCATAAATGACTTTAGAAAAAAATTCTTTTGGTTGTCCGCGCAACCACTCATGCATCGCGTGGCGTACCCCTTCATCAGAACGGAACTTCTTTCCTCCCATTGCGTCTTTGAGTGGTCCTTCGGTATTGGGGATGAGGAATGGCGTCATTCCTTGCTCGCTCTCTTGGTTTCCGGTTGGTGGAAGTGTACCCAGGTTTCGTTCTCAGTAACGATGCTTGCAAGTAAGCCATCACCTTCTCGTTCACAGCGTCGAAGTTCTTTACAAGCGTCTAGCAACCGCTATTTCACTTCTGCGAAAATATACCACGATGGAATTTTGCCTTCTTTTGAGCCTTAACGACAATATCACAAACATTTTTTGTTTCGAACTTGGTATAAACAACATGTAATGTTTAAAAAGTTCTATATGTAAGGAGGGAGAAATACAAAATACATCTAAAGACTACTTCCGAAACAGGTTCTGGGTACCAGATCCGCGTGTTTTTTTTTTTTTTTTTTTTTTTTTTTTTTTAGGGCTACAAGTAAAACGCTATTCGAGTGGATTTGTTATTACCATCTGAAACACAGTAGAGAGTCTTGCATTATGGGACGGCTTACGCTACCGGCCACTACTGTGATTTCCCTTCCCGCCTCCAGACGGCAGAAGAACATAGTAAGCAGAAGAAAGCTTGTGTATCCATGCGCACTGGACTTGCATATCTGCTTCCTCTCTTCAGTGCTTTGTCTGCTCTGAATACTTGATGGTGTTGCTGTGGCTCCTAGCGCACGGATGATAGTTTGATGCCCGTTGTGCTCGTTTTTGGGGTAAATCACTTATTTCGTTGCTGAACCTCGGTTACCTACGTTATGTAAGGAATGGCATTTAACAAACGTTTGCTGATAATTTCTGTATAAGAACGTTCGATATGGCTAGATCCTACTGCTGTTTGTCGTGCAGTGCCGGCCACCCGATTGCCTTTCAGTACTGGCCAAAAGTAATTTCAATTTTTAAATTGTAGTTCCCCCTTATTACTTTTTTTTCAGAGTGAAATGGCGAAGAATGAGAAAAAAGTAAGTGAAAGTGGAATGAAGAACGTATTAAAATGGCTGTGGACAAGGGTATGTCTAACATAAAGGCCGGGAGGGAAGCAAATGAAGCGTTTCAGCAATTAGAAAATAAAAAGCTCGTCAACGAAGAGAATAGATTAAAAACAAAAAAAAGTAAAGTCTGAAAGTGAGCTGAAGAAAGCTCAACTTAAATCGTGTGTTCCCAAATGAAATAAACACACAAAGAATGGGCACGGAAAGTCAATTACAAAGCGGCGAAGGAAACTGGAGTTTTACTGGAAATAACGGGTCAGTAAAGAGACTGAAAATAGCATTACGTGTCTGGATTCATTTGAAGAAGACTGGATGCTGTGTGCCAAATGTAGAGGCTGGGCACATATTGGATGTATGAATCGGGAGAATATTTTTATTTGATTTGTAACTTCTGTACGACAATGAGCTAAACAATGGTCAACTAAGCTGAAATAAAACAATAAGTTTCAATTATTACGTATTACATTATTATTGAATAGGTGTCATTGCGGTGTATAATTAACAAGTGATATTATCACAGCAAAGACAATGACCGATACTGCAAGACACTTTCTACAAGGCTTGTAACTGCAGCTCTTTTACTTTCGATGTAATTAAGAGCTATACATAAAAAATAAAAATCGTTACACTGTGCTATTCGGCGAGCTAAATCATAAAATGTAGTAACTCTTTGACGACTATGTGCATTTTTAACGTCCATGGAATGTGTTTGCTTGGATCCTCTTTCAGCTGATTTTCCTTTTTCTTTACACGCCTCCCAAAACTTAGCTTTGGCAGTTGCTAGGTGGAGAGCGTTCGAGCCGCTTCCTGCGACCACTTAATGGCGTCCTTGGACCTTTTCCTTGCGTGCCGCTTTCTGACAGGTTTCGGAAGTGGCGTGTAGTGGCGTTCTAGCCCCTCCTTCTCTACTCTCATTACCACCAACAAGCTCAGTAGCCACGCTCCCCTCCTATGAGATATGCCGATGCCGCGGTTGGAACTTTGCACGGTCATTAACGCAACTTAGAGCTAACATTCCAGCTCTTGCTGCGAGGATGGGGTGGAAGAGGGGAGGGGGGGGGGGGTTGGTGGCACCATCCATACTGTAGCCATTAGGCTCACGATACGCACCAGTCACTCTCTTCAATTACTCACGGCGCAGTCAAAGCAAGTGTTACCAGTCTTGGAAACTAATTTGGCTAAATTCCCGTGGAAGCTACTGCATCTCTAGCTGCTTGAAAGAAAAACACGTTAAGTCCTCTTGGTTTGTTGCGGATACCAAATACCGTAGCCAGCTCTAAGTTCACTTCCAGGTGTCAAATTAGTAAAATATATTTTTCAGAAATTCAGAACATAAGAAATTGTACTAAAAAGTTACTGAAATTTTAACACCCAAAATAATATTAAGCTGCTGATTTTGTGAGATAGTAAATATGATTCAACGGCAGGAAATGGGAGGTTGAAGAGCTACAAATTCAAGTGTAGATCAGTCATCCACTCATCACAACTATCTAGGAAAATTTTTCTGCGGTTCACGTATTCCATGCGCGCTTGGACTTTCCACAGAATTTCCTGGAATTTATCATTCACTTAACTCTTTCCTGGAAAGCTTGTCGTGAAACTCAGCGTAATATTCAAGAGTCCACGATATAATATTGTCCACTTCCGAGACTCTCAGGAGCGAATCGTCTGGAATACACATCCACATTACATCCTTGTACGTTAAATATATATTCACGTTAGGATAATATAGTCTGTACCTGGTATAAGATTTTTGAATTTATGATAATTAGCGATTCAACATGCAGATCCTACCTATTTACACTACGGGCCATTAAAATTGCTACACCACGAAGATGACGTGCTACGGACGCAAAATTTAACCGACAGGAAAAAGATGCTCTGATATGCAAATGATTAGCCTTTCAGAGCATTCACACAAGGTTGGCGCCGGTGGGGACACCTACAACGTGCTGACATGGGGAAAGTTTCCAACCGATTTCGCATACACAAACAGCAGTTGACCGGCGTTGCTTGGTGAAACGTTATTGTGATGCCTCGTGTAAGGAGGAGAAATGCGTACCATCACGTTTCCCACTTTGATAAAGGTCGCACAATGGAGCCGTGTATTCGTCATCGCCATATTGGCGTATCACCCGGCCGGATGGTATGGGATGCCGGCAATTGGTTACACGTCTCGGTGACCTCTTGTTAGCATTGACGGCACTTTGAACAGTGGACGTTACATTTCAGATGTGTTACGACTCGTGGCTCAACCCTTCATTCGATCCCTGCGAAGCCCTACATTTCAGCAGGATAATGCACGACCGCCTATTGCAGGTCCTGTACGGGCCTTTCTGGATACACAAAATGTTCGACTGCTGCTCTGGCCAGCACATTCTCCAGATCTCTCACCAATTGAAAACGTCTGGTCAATGGTGGCCGAGCAACTACACTCCTGGAAATTGAAATAAGAACACCGTGAATTCATTGTCCCAGGAAGGGGAAACTTTATTGACACATTCCTGGGGTCAGATACATCACATGATCACACTGACAGAACCACAGGCACATAGACACAGGCAACAGAGCATGCACAATGTCGGCACTAGTACAGTGTATTACCACCTTTCGCAGCAATGCAGGCTGCTATTCTCCCATGGAGACGATCGTAGAGATGATGGATGTAGTCCTGTGGAACGGCTTGCCATGCCATTTCCACCTGGCGCCTCAGTTGGACCAGCGTTCGTGCTGGACGTGCAGACCGCGTGAGACGACGCTTCATCCAGTCCCAAACATGCTCAATGGGGGACAGATCCGGAGATCTTGCTGGCCAGGGTAGTTGACTTACACCTTCTAGAGCACGTTGGGTGGCACGGGATACATGCGGACGTGCATTGTCCTGTTGGAACAGCAAGTTCCCTTGCCGGTCTAGGAATGGTAGAACGATGGGTTCGATGACGGTTTGGATGTACCGTGCACTATTCAGTGTCCCCTCGACGATCACCAGTGGTGTACGGCCAGTGTAGGAGATCGCTCCCCACACCATGATGCCGGGTGTTGGCCCTGTGTGCCTCGGTCGTATGCAGTCCTGATTGTGGCGCTCACCTGCACGGCGCAAAACACGCATACGACCATCATTGGCACCAAGGCAGAAGCGACTCTCATCGCTGAAGACGACACGTCTCCATTCGTCCCTCCATTCACGCCTGTCGCGACACCATTGGAGGCGGGCTGCACGATGTTGGGGCGTGAGCGGAAGACGGCCTAACGGTGTGCGGGACCGTAGCTCAGCTTCATGGAGACGGTTGCGAATGGTCCTCGCCGATACCCCAGGAGCAACAGTGTCCCTAATTTGCTGGGAAGTGGCGGTGCGGTCCCCTACGGCACTGCGTAGGATCCTATGGTCTTGGCGTGCATCCGTGCGTCGCTGCGGTCTGCTCCCAGGTCGACGGGCACGTGCACCTTCCGCCGACCACTGGCGACAACATCGATGTACTGTGGAGACCTCACGCCCCACGTGTTGAGCAATTCGGCGGTACGTCCACCCGGCCTCCCGCATGCCCACTATACGCCCTCGCTCAAAGTCCGTCAACTGCACATACGGTTCACGTCCACGTTGTCGCGGCATGCTACCAGTGTTAAAGACTGCGATGGAGCTCCGTATGCCACGGCAAACTGGCTGACACTGACGGCGGCGGTGCACAAATGCTGCGCAGCTAGCGCCATTCGACGGCCAACACCGCGGTTCCTGGTGTGTCCGCTGTGCCGTGCGTGTGATCATTGCTTGTACAGCCCTCTCGCAGTGTCCGGAGCAAGTATGGTGGGTCTGACACACCGGTGTCAATGTGTTCTATTTTCCATTTCCAGGAGTGTAGCTCGTCACAATGCGCCAGTCACTATACTTGATGAACTGTGGCATCGTGTTCAAGCTGCATGGTCAGCTATACCTGTACACGCGATCCAAGCTCTAAACTGACTCAATGCCCAGGCGTATCAAGGCCGTTATTACGGCCAGAGATGGTTGTTCTGGGTACTGATTTATCAGGATCTATGCCTCCAAATTGCGTGAAAATGTAATCACATGTCAGTTATAGTATAATGTATTTGTCCAATGAATACCCGTTTATCGTCTGCATTTCTTCTTGGTGTAGCAATTTTAATGGCCAGTAGTGTAATTATTGCTACAATTGACCAGTTTTGCTGATCCTTCAAGCACACTACCTTAGGTTGCTTGCGCTGACTTAAATCACTTCAGGGGAACTCTGGGACATCTCATCCAATAATTCCACTGCAAATATCCTCCTGGATTCATCCAGATTTAAACATTCCGGTTGTTCTGTTAGAAAAAAGCGTCACAATGATGACCGATCCAATATCATGTTTCGTACAACGTGGCAAGTATTTTGAGAAAAAAACCTTCGTTTCCAGTTCACATCGTTTAAAAAGGTACAGCGGAGCACCATTGCACTCAATAACATCAGAACGTCGTAGGTGATTAGTAAAACATGTAATAAATGTACTGTAACCATCTGATAGCGAACGTTTCGTCTGAAACCAATAATAGCAGAAAAAAAGAATGATGTGAATATGTATGTAATTGGTTGATAGGTGCTTCACAACTTATTTTACTGTACACGTCAGTACATTCATCATGCCATATTGTCAAGACACCTCCAGTTTGCTTGCGCCACATCTCTAATGACCTAGCAACGGATTACTAAGATGTCATATTGTTCCCGTCTCTTTCCTTAGTGATTTGTTTTATACGTACACAAATCTTGTCGTCACCACAGCACAAAAAGAAAATCTTTCGTCTTTGTGAACGAACTACAGTAAATGTGATGCTCAGTGTTTGAAGCTATCGGGCTCTGTTATCTTACTGAAAGTATATTTTAGTATGACTCAATTATTTTCTATTACCACTATTTCGTCAGTATCATTAACGTAACGATAAGACAACAGAAACAAGTTGAGGACGTAAGTGCCTCGAATGTGATCTGAGATCGCGAGGATGAGAAGATAGTTTATCTCATGGAATGGAATGGTGCTGAGGATGATCGCAAAGGATCAAGACGGGTGCGTGCAGATTCAGGAAGCACCACAAGAAAACACAAACACTGTCAGTAGCCTTCTCACTACATCTCGCGTTGGTAGGTGTTTCTTCTTGTTACACCAGGCACCACAAGACCTTCTCACATACAAGAAACATTCAATTTTCGAGTGGTTTAACCCGCTGCTTTATCTTTCCTTACGCACAGAATGTGGACGACTTTACTCCTACATAATTTGTGCAGCTGCACTGAAATCCATATCCACACTTCACGACAGTTCAAAGTTTGTTGCATGCTGTCTTCATGTTGTTACAATTTCAGTCCGTTTGTGACTCGTCGTTTTACACTGAGATGAGTAAAGGCATGGGATATGCACATATAAAGATGGCAGTAGTACCGCTTATGCAATGTATAAACGAGCAGTACTCTGACGGAGCTATCGTTTGTACTCTGGTGATTTGTGTGAAAGGTTTCCGACACGATTATGGTCGTGCGACTGGAATTTACCCTTAACTGGTCCAATGAAAAAAATTGCATCAAAACTCTAGTGGGGTCTGAGAAACCCAAATGATTGAAAATAAGATGCTATCACAAATAATTGCATTTACTTGTCAATCGAATGTGTAATACATGAACTATGTGTATATACATAAATTATGTGTGATCACATAATTAAATTGTACATGTAAAATAAGCCATGGTATTTTGCACAGTCTGGGCAAATACATATATTGTGTTCCAAACAAAGCAACTTATGACACTTGACGTAAGAAAATTTCGTCTTTGTGTCTTTTTCTCAAGGGCACAACTGACAACGCCCCTTTCTAACACGTGGCTGTGGACTCCCCACTCCTTCGACTTCACCTCTATTTTTTGCAACAACCTGCTGCAGCTCCCTTGGAAAATATCTGGTTTCATGTCTATCCGTTTGCTCTTTGATAAGTGGCATGCCTAATGAAGTAAAAAAATTCCCTCTTGGCATCTTCTGTGCTGTTGAATTAGGCTTGCAGTAAGACACAATAGCACTGTTTACACCAGCAATATCCAACATTGGGAAGAAAATATCCATAGGCCATCTCCTTGTGCGTCTCGAAGTAGTGTATGTACCACACAGCTCGTGAAGGGTAATCCACCCCACCCTTTGTCTTATTGTAGTTAGTTATCATTTCAGGTTTTCCAGAGTCTGTTATCTTCTGGTCGTGATGCATGCTAGACAATAAAATAACTGCTTTGTTCTTCTTCGGAACATATGAACAAAGCGTGAGGTCTGCAGTAGATCCAATTTGTCTAGGCCGGCTAGCTTTGAATTCTTGTGGAATTTCACGTTTGTTGGCACTCACTGTTCCCAGGATGGTGACCTTCTATGTTGTCAATTTCTCAGCAAGTTCAGTGGAGGTGAACCAACTGTTGACAGTCACATTTCGATTTGTCCCTTTGATGGGTTCAATCAATCGCAGCACTGTTTGCATTGACTCTGACATGCTTCTGCGAACTTCACTTTCTGAACCAATATAAATGAAAGCATTATTCATATAGAAGTCCCTGGAATCTGCAAGGCATATAATTTTTATTCCATATTTATTAGGTTTTTTAGGCAGGTACATTTTAAAATGGCATCGTCTCCGAAATGGTACCAGCATATCGTCAACAGTCACAAAGCTTCCAACAACAAAATACTGAATACAATTATGGATGAATGCATCCCAAATTTCACGAATGGGAGCTAGATTATCTGTTTCCCTTCGCTCTGCTCGTGTCTGGGCACAGACAAGCCGCAAGGTTGCAAGAATGAACAAGAATCTCTTGACACTCATAGTGCCCGGAAGATCTCTCTACCTGTACCATCTGAAGCAAAAAGCCTAGGAGCATCTTCTTTTCCCGATTTCAATACACCTGCCAGGTATAACAGTCCTACCACTGCTTTGATTTCAATCATATCAACATCACCCACAAATGATGGCAGAGGTTGTTTATACCTGCTTCTCATTTGACGGATTTTGTCATTTGAATGATTCACTGCAATTTGTAGCATGGTGTCAGTGAAGTATAATCGCCAAGTACCTAAAACGTCATTGTCACGGACATCCTTTGCAGCTCCACGAACACCTGGCAATCTGATAACAATGTTATGCACACGTGTACATCCAAGTGCAGGGGGATTCTTGCTCCGCTTGAAACATTTATTCTTCCAATAGAAATAGTTAGAATCACAAGTGGGCACACAATCTTCTTCCTCGCTGACATCAGTTTCATCTGAAGGTGATATGTCACCAGCCTCCACTACAACATCTGAGATTTCCGAAGAAGATGATAACTCATTCTCACTGATATCACTGTGAGTTGGGTCATCCAGTAGACGCTGCATTTCTTCTTTTGTCAAACGCTTCCTCCAAGCCATGAAATCGTAACTCCTGCAAATATTACAAAAGATTAAAGCAAAACATGGAAGGAAGTTTCCTAGAAAATGTTCACCTTAATGGAAAATACACTAACGTTAACGCTCTAGTGGGGTCTCACGCAACCCGGACTGCTCCCAACTGACAAACTGTTTGGAATGAATTCAATGTAATGGTGCGCACAGAGTCATCTACAGACCAGATAGTCTTTGGTGTGACGTCATAAGCGATTGACTGCGTGTGAGATCGCTCTCTAAGTTTTCATATCTTTTTAGGTTTCAGATATATATTTTAACGGTTTTTGTGATAATGTTTACTATATAAGTGACTTGTTAGTGGTTTCTTCATTCACCCCTGCCTTTCTTGTGTTGTGACCTGATATTTGTGAATGTTTCGTATCGAGCAACTTAACCTCTTACCCGTGTTTACATTCCGCGCTGACCAGTTGCAGCTGTAGCGGCGCATCGAAAGCTAAGTACTAATTAATTGTTTGTGTATAGTAGTTTATTTAGGAACTTCAGTAGTCTTCAACCGGTGTTCTTGGTGTTTTCTGGTGAAATAATTTCAGAAGAAATTTTTGCGAACTGCTTTCAGTTTCGTTACTGTGTCATTAGACGTTTGATTTTCTTTCTGTGTTAGTATTTTGTTATATATTCTCATTTGTTGTTGATTAATACTGTCAATAATACTAGTTACTTACCTTGTAGAGCAAGTTTGTGATTATTGTAGTCAGTTTTTAACATCTTCTTATTGTAGTAGCGGAACTTAGATAAAGTTGTTTTCTTGTTTCAATAACTGTAAAATTTTACCATGAGTGAGAAGTGTGGGCTTTGCCGTAGGTTCGTGAGTAGTGGATTGCGGTGTGAGACTTGTTCGAAGTATTTTCACTGGGGGGAATGCAGTGGGGAAGCCAGTGGGCATCCTGGTGAGATCCTCTCCTGGAACTGCAGGTTATGTAGCAAGAGTAAGTTGATAGAGGAGCAGGAGCGTAAGATCTGTGCCCTTCAGATGCAGTTGAAAAACGCACAGGAGGAGCTAGATAGGATGAGGATGGAGAAGGGGGTTGGGGAATTGGAGCTGGCTGTTGGCAAGAGATCTGCTAGGAGAAGGAGATTTTCAGATAGTTTTACTATTGGTGTTTTCAATAGATATGACCAACTGTCAGAGTCTAGTGGAGAGGAATCTCTAGTAGCTGTAGATGTAGGAAGTATGCAGCAGACCTCAGCAGTTACGGTGGCTAGGACAGCTGCAAAGTCTAAGAGAAAGAAGAAGGTTCTGCTGTTACGTAGTTTCATGGTAGAGGTGTAGGCCAGCAGTTGCAGGAAGTGTTGGGGAGTGAGTACCAGGTCACCAGCATTGTGAAGCCTAATGCAGGATTGGCTCAGGTGACTGTTAACATAGGGGGGTTATGTAGGGATTTTACTAAAGAGGATCAGGTAGTGTTGGTGGGTGGGGCTGGTAATAGTATTGACAGGGATGGGGAGTATTACATAGATGGTGACCTGGAAAAGATAGCCACTCAGACTGGCAACACGAATGTGCATTTCGTGGAACTGTTTCAGCGTCACGATCGGCCTCACCTTAATACAGCCGTCAGGCGTAATAACATGAGACTTGAAGGTGCGCTGATGACAGAAGGCATGAGTCACATTTCAGTGGTGTCGGTGGAGTCTATCAGCAGGACGGGTTTCACTAGGCATGGCCTACACCTCAACAGGTACGGAAAAGGGAGGTTGGCAATGCCTATAGGTGACAGCATAGGTGGGGGTGGTGGGATCACTCATGGGAAAATTCCGGTAGTTGTGGGTGTTAGAGCTGTACCTTTTTTAGATTCAAGTAAGCTGATAGGTATTCCTGCTTAAGGGAAGTCTCTCTAACAAAGAAACCACTTTCGACAAAGCTTAGGTATCCGATTAATGAGGGAATTAGTATATTTCATCAAAATATACAAGGTATTAGAGATAAAGTTAGTGAACTGCTTATAGATGTTGACTCTGAAATTATTGGTATATCTGAACACTTCTTAAATAAGGAGATAATTCAGAGGCTTCCTTTACCAGGATACAGGTTGGCTGGCAGCTTTTCTAGGAGCTCTTTGCGGTGTGGGGGAGTAGCCATGTATGTGAAAAATGGTATCCCATTTGAGTCAATTGATGTTCCAAAGTACTGCACTGAAAAGGTGTTTGAATGTTGTGCAGGTGTGGTTAAATTTAGTGGAGCTAAACTTCTTACTGTTGTTATTTATAGATCCCCAGACTCCGATTTCACAACATTTTTGCTAAGGCTAGAGAAGGTTCTTGGTTCACTTTATAGGAAATACAAAAAGTTAGTCATATGTGGTGACTTCAATATTAATTGTATAAGTGATTGTGCAAGGAAAAGGATGCTGGTAGACCTCCTTAATTCATATAATATTATGCAAACCGTATTCTTTCGAACGAGAGTGCAAGGGAACAGTAGAACAACCATAGACAATATTTTTGTTCATTCCTCATTACTAGAAGGGCATTCTGTTAGCAAAAAGGTGAATGGCCTTTCAGATCATGATGCACAAATTTTAACTCTAAAAGATTTTTGTGCTGCAACACATGTTAAATATAGTTATTAACTTTTTAGGAAAGCTGATCCAGTTGCTGTAGAGACCTTTGTAAACCTTATCAAGGAACAAGAGTGGCAAGATGTTTATAGTGCTGATACAGTAGACGATAAATATAATGCTTTCTTCAAGACTTTTCTGGTGCTGTTTGAAAGTTGCTTTCCGTTAGAACGTTCAAAACAGGGTACTAGCACAAACAGGCAGCCTGGGTGGCTGACTAAGGGGATAAGAATATCTTGTAGAACAAAGTGGCAATTACATCAAAACGTTAGAAACAGTCACAATCTAAATGCAGCAGCCCATTACAAACAATATTGTAAGGTGCTTAAAAAGTTATTAGGAAGGCAAAAAGTATGTGGTATGCAGATGGAATAGCTAAGTCTCAGGATAAAATTAAAACCATATGGTCAGCCGTAAAGGAAGTGGCTGGTCTGCAGAGACAGGTCGAGGATATAGAATCAGTGCGTAGTGGGAAAGTCCGTGTTACTGATAAGTTGCATATATGTACAGTATTTAATAATAATTTTCTGAATGTAGCAGGTGAACTAAATAGAAACCTAGTCCCAACAGGGAATCATATAGCGCTCGTAGAAAAAAGTGTTCCGAGACTGTTACCTGAAATGCTCCTCCATGATACTGACAAGAGGGAGATTGAGTTAATAACTAAATCACTAAAGACCAAGAACTTTCATGGATATGACGGGGTATCTAGCAGAATACTGAAGTATTGTTCTATGTATGTTAGCCCAGTACTTAGCCATATCTGTAACTTATCCTTTAGGAGTGGTCGGTTTCCTGACCGATTAAAGTACTCGGTAGTGAAGCCACTTTATAAAAAGGGAGACAGGGATAATGTTGACAATTATAGACCTATATCTATGCCATCGGTGTTTGCTAAAGTTTTCGAGAGGGTTGTATATACAAGGTTACCGGAGCATTTAAATTCACATAATTTGCTGTCAAATGTACAGTTTGGTTTTAGAAATGGCTTAACAACTGAAAATGCTATATTCTCTTTTCTCTGTGAGGTTTTGAACGGATTAAATAAAAGGTTGCGAACGTTAGGTGTTTTCTTTGATTTAACGAAGGCTTTTGACTGTGCTGACCACAAAATATTACTCCAGAAGTTGAACCATTGTGGAGTAAGGGGAGTAGCTTACAATTGGTTCGCGTCTTACTTTAAGAACAGAAAGCAGAAGGTAATTCTCCGCAATATTGAGAGTGGTAGTGATGTTCAGTCCCAATGGGGCACTGTTAAGTGGGGCGTTCCCCAAGGGTCGGTGCTGGGGCCACTGCTGTTTCTTATTTACACTCCTGGAAATGGAAAAAAGAACACATTGACACCGGTGTGTCAGACCCACCATACTTGCTCCGGACACTGCGAGAGGGCTGTACAAGCAATGATCACACGCACGGCACAGCGGACACACCAGGAACCGCGGTGTTGGCTGTCGGATGGCGCTAGCTGCGCAGCATTTGTGCACCGCCGCCGTCAGTGTCAGCCAGTTTGCCGTGGCATACGGAGCTCCATCGCAGTCTTTAACACTGGTAGCATGCCGCGACAGCGTGGACGTGAACCGTATGTGCAGTTGACGGACTTTGAGCGAGGGCGTATAGTGGGCATGCGGGAGGCCGGGTGGACGTACCGCCGAATTGCTCAACACGTGGGGCGTGAGGTCTCCACAGTACATCGATGTTGTCGCCAGTGGTCGGCGGAAGGTGCACGTGCCCGTCGACCTGGGACCGGACCGCAGCGACGCACGGATGCACGCCAAGACCGTAGGATCCTACGCAGTGCCGTAGGGGACCGCACCGCCACTTCCCAGCAAATTAGGGACACTGTTGCTCCTGGGGTATCGGCGAGGACCATTCGCAACCGTCTCCATGAAGCTGGGCTACGGTCCCGCACACCATTAGGCCGTCTTCCGCTCACGCCCCAACATCGTGCAGCCCGCCTCCAGTGGTGTTGCGACAGGCGTGAATGGAGGGACGAATGGAGACGTGTCGTCTTCAGCGATGAGAGTCTCTTCTGCCTTGGTGCCAATGATGGTCGTATGCGTGTTTGGCGCCGTGCAGGTGAGCGCCACAATCAGGACTGCATACGACCGAGGCACACAGGGCCAACACCCGGCATCATGGTGTGGGGAGCAATCTCCTACACTGGCCGTACACCACTGGTGATCGTCGAGGAGACACTGAATAGTGCACGGTACATCCAAACCGTCATCGAACCCATCGTTCTACCATTCCTAGACCGGCAAGGGAACTTGCTGTTCCAACAGGACAATGCACGTCCGCATGTGTCCCGTGCCACCCGACGTGCTCTAGAAGGTGTAAGTCAACTACCCTGGCCGGCAAGATCTCCGGATCTGTCCCCAATTGAGCATGTTTGGGACTGGATGAAGCGTCGTCTCACGCGGTCTGCACGTCCAGCACGAACGCTGGTCCAACTGAGGCGCCAGGTGGAAATGGCATGGCAAGCCGTTCCACAGGACTACATCCAGCATCTCTACGATCGTCTCCATGGGAGAATAGCAGCCTGCATTGCTGCGAAAGGTGGATATACACTGTACTAGTGCCGGCATTGTGCATGCTCTGTTCCCTGTGTCTATGTGCCTGTGGTTCTGTCAGTGTGATCATGTGATGTATCTGACCCCAGGAATGTGTCAATAAAGTTTCCCCTTCCTGGGACAATGAATTCACGGTGTTCTTATTTCAATTTCCAGGTGTGTATATAAATGATATGCCTTCTGGTATTACAGGTGATTCAAAAATATTTGTTTGCTGATGACACCAGCTTGGTAGTGAAGGATCTTGTGTGTAATATTGAAACATTATCAAAAAATGTAGTTCATGAAATAAGTTCGTGGCTTGTGGAAAATAATTTGATGCTAAATCACAGTGAGACTCAGTTTCTAACTCACAATTCAACAAGAACTGATAGTTTGATCAGACAGAATGGGCATATTATAAGCGAGACGTAACAGTTCAAGTTCCTAGGCGTTCGGATGGATAGTAAGCTGTTGTGGGAATCCCATGTTCAGGATCTTGTTCGGAAACTAAATTCTGCTTTATTTACCATTAGAACAGTATCTGAAATAAGTGACATTTCAACACGAAAAGTAGTCTACTTCGCATATTTTCATACGCTTATGTCATATGGTATTATTTTTTGGGGTAATTCTTCTGATTCAAAAAGGGTATTTTTGGCTCAAAAACAGGCTGTTCGAGCTATGTGTGGTGTAAGTTCGAGAACCTCTTGTCGACCCCTATTCAATAGTCTGGGAATTTTGACATTGCCCTCACAGTATATATTTTCTTTAATGTCGTTTGTTGTTAGCAATATTAGCTTATTCCCAAGAGTTAGCAGCTTTCACTCAGTTAATACTAGGCAGAAATCAAATCTACATGTGGAATGCACTTCCTTGACTCTTGTGCAGAACGGAGTGCAGTATTATGCTGCATCCATTTTCAGTAAGCTACCACAAGAACTCAAAAATCTTAGCTGTAGCGCAGACACTTTTAATTCTAAACTGAAGAGTTTCCCCATGGCTTACTCCTTCTATTCTGTCGAGGAGCTCCTGGAAGAGCTAAAAAATTAAGAAAATTCCAGTGTTACATTGTTGATTTTCTTTATTTAAACTTACGACTTGTCGCCTTAATATGTTTCAATATGTTTCTTATATTTCATTTTATCTGTTTCTACAATCGTGTTATAATTTCATGTATTGACTCGCTCCGTGACCATGGAGACTTCTCCTTATTGTGGTCCCATGGAACAATAAATAAATAAATAAATAAAACCATTAGAGAATACCAAAACCGCCAGCGCCATCTGTTGCCTAGATATAGAGGTACGTGTAGAAAAAAAAGTCGTGGGGTCTGTCAGACCCCACTAGACCAGTTAAGGGTTAACAGACTTTGTTGGAGCTAGACACATGAGATAATCCAGTTCGGAAATTTTTAGGAAATTAAATATTGCGAGATTCACGGCGTCAATAGTGTGCCGAAATACCAAATTTGAAGTGTTGCCTCTCACCACGGAAAACGGAGTGGCCGACAGCCTTCATTTAACGGTTGAGAGCAGCGGCTTTTGCCTAGAGTTGCCAGTGCTAACAGACAAGCAAAACAGCATGAAATAGCCACAAAAGTCAATGTGAGACAGACGAGGAACATTAGGAGAGGCGTCAATGGACTATGTCAGCAGACGACCGACGCGAGTGCCTTTGCTAACAGCACGGCATCTGCTGCAGCGCCTCTCCTGGGCTTGTGACCATATCGGTTGGATCCTAGACGACTGGAATACCGTGGCCTGGTCAGATGAGTCCTAATTTCAGCCGATAAGACCTGACGGTAGGATTCGAGTGTGGCGCATACCCTCGCGAAGCCGTGGACCCAGGTTATTGCCCGACATGAATCCAATTGAACATATATGGGACACAGTCGGAAGTTCAGTTCACAGACAAAGTCCTGCACCGGCAGCAGTTTCACAGTTATGGATAGCCATAGAGGTAGTATGGCACAGTATTCGTGCAAGAGATTTGAAAACGATTTGCTGAATCCATGCCACGTCGAGTTACTGCACTTTTTTTGTCATCAGTCTTCTGACTGCTCCTGTGTTAACGTCTTCATCTCAGAGCAGCATTTGCAACCTACGTCCTCAATTATTTGCTGGATGATATCTCTGTCTTCCTCTGCAGTTTTTGCCCTCTGCAGCTCCCTCTAGTACCATGAAAGTTATTCCCACATGTCTTAACAGATGTCCTATCATCCTGTCCCTTCTCCTTATCAGTGTTTCCACATGTTTCTTTCCTCTCCGGTTCTGCGCAGAACCTCCTCATTCCCTACCTGATCAGTCCACCTAATTTTCAACATTCATCTGTAGCACCACATCTGAAATGCTTCGATTCTCTTCTGTTCCGGTTTTCCCACAGTCCATGTTTCACTACCTAACAATGCTGTACTCCAGACGTACATTGTCAGAAATTTCTTCCTCAGATTAAGGCTAATATTTGACATTAGTAGACTTCTCTTGGCCAGGAATGCTCTTTATGCCATTGCTAGTCTACTTTTGATGTCCTCCTTGCTCCGTCCATCATTGGTTGTTTTACTGCCTAGGTAACAGAATTCCTTAACTTCATCTACTTCGTGACCATCAATCTTGACGTTAAGTTTCTCGCTGTTCTCATTTCTACTACTTCTCATTACATCGGGCATGGAGGTCTGGCACGATATTAGGAGGTATCCAATGACTTCGGTCATCTCAGTGTGTGGCTTAATGCATAAGCAGTCTTCCTTAAAGAAGAACTTGTTAGACGTAGGTATCGTATTCACTCATAAGCTCAATCGTGTTTCCATATCATATTAATTCGACTAGTTCGGAACCTCCCCTTCCTTATGTGAATTAATCTGAATGTAAGTGGCCTAAATCACACGATAGTGCTTTTAACTGCTAAATAGAACCGTCGGAGGATTATGCTGCCCCATTGCAATATGCTCGTATTCATTCCCTTTTACAGTGATGTCGATTTGTTGCTGACTTCTAGGTGTAATACTAATGTTTTGATCGAATCGGCTAGTAATAAATTAGCAGCATCTCTTGTTTTTTGCGAGCCTTTCGAGAAACATGAAGGAAGTATGTTATAGTTTCCTGATAATGCTTTAAAATTGACACAGCATATGGAAGACCTGGGATCGAAACCTAACACAGCTGTACACCATAAGGTGTGCTTGCTGGGGAGTCTCGCCGTTTAAATAAGGGGACGGGAGGGGAGTGTCTCCCCCTTTTGCTCTGTCTGTAGGAAAATTAATTGAGGCGGTTAGAGACAAAGGGGTGTAAGTGACAAAACTGAATATTGGGAGATATGTGCACCATACTGTAGCGGAAGAACGAGTCTATTTGATGGCTATGGGATGTAGGTGTATCGGGTGATTTGAACTGCTTCCAAGAGTTTATTTGAAGAATTATTTAACAAGAAGTGTTTATCTCTTTGGATGCAAGGAGGTTCAAGAGGAAATACATCTCGTTGGTTCCAAATGTTTTGTGAAGTGTTGTGATCAGATGGTTTGCTTTATTAAAAATTGGCTGATTAGAAGATGTTTTTATATTCGAAACATTGAAATAGAGAAATGGAAGCAGGTGAACATATAAAGAAGAATGGAAGTAATGAACAGACAGGCAGTGAAAATGGTAATGGTGATGGTTTGCTGAGATATGTACAAGAACGTCCACAGTCTGTAATGGCCCTCACTGACTTTGGTGATAATACAGTGGTCAGAACCAGACTAAAAACATAATTAAGGTTTGGATGTGTTTCGCAAAGTAAACCTCACTGAATACCACTGAGCACAAGTTCCGTATCTCAGACCACTCCTGTGGGGAATGTTTTATAACCACCCTGAATGATCACACGAATTTTGATTCCATTGATTTAAAAAGATGAATCCTAGGATGCCGAAGTTGAGCGATAATACAGTTAAGTGCACTGTCACCACCAGCCATAACAGAGGAATATCAGAATCTGCAGCAGTTGAATCCATTTGTGCCTTCAGTTCAGCATCCATTCTTTAAAAATCTCAAAAACAAATGAGAAACATGTTTCCAAACCACTTAGGGAGTCACCAGGAAGTGGAGGGCACAGCACATGATCTGTTAGTGACGTGGTGCCTTCTGGTGATGCTATTTGGAACCGTGATTTTTTCGCTTACACTTCTGCTTTTAACCGTCTCAGCTATGATTTCTGGTCTATCTTGACTACGTAAGGCAATAGAATTCGTCCCTACTTAACTGATTATTTATGAAACTGATGAGGACATAAGACGCAAAGAAAAATTTGTCATTAAAATTTAATTATGTTAGAACTAGGAACTTCCATATTGCCGAGAATAACCTTTAGAAAAGTACGGCTGCAACCAAGATTGCATTGAAAATAGCCATAAGCAAAACACCAGTACTTGAAAGGGGAAAGGCCTTATTAATAAATTACAAAGCAAGTAGTTGGCACAGATACTTTCAAGACAAACCAGAGAGATAGGGAGATGACTGCACTCATGAGAGTTCGATCGAGGCAACAAACAGAGGTAATTATAATATCTCATTACTATGTGGCGTTGTCGAAAGTGGCTGGCAGCATGCAGCGAGCTGATACATATCTGTAGCCCGAAACAATATTGTTGTTCACGTCACGTTAAAGCTGCGGTGCTGCATCGTGGGACTATTTACTTGTCTCCGTCCAAGATATTAAGAAGCAAAACTGTCCCGAGACTCTTGGAGCTAAGTGTCCACAGCTCAGTGCCTTAACCATTGGCGTCGTTTGGACCTTGCAGTTAGATAACTGCAACCGCTGTTGTCCACACAAGGAGGATGCGGCGAAATGGCCGAATTTTGAAGTTTTTGACTTCGGAGTGATGGCCTTGTAAGCCTCCGATGCCAAATAATAGGCCGCTTGACAAATGGTCCAAAAGGCAAGGGCCAAGTTCTGCCTGCTGGGACATAGGAAGCAGATAACGTGTTCGTTTCTCAGAAATTTCCCATCCTGCTTTGACACCAACTGACGAAAGGAAGGACTTATCTGTCTGAAGGCACACATTTCAAGGGAAAGGAGCCATTCTAAGGGGAAGGCAAGTCGAAAGTAAAGTATATTATGTGCATTTTCTACTTCTCGCGGCTTCGTGAGTAAAGCATAAAATTTCGGACATGCAACGGCGCAAATACTACAACTTTTATGGAGGACTTCGAGGAGAAGCACTGGACTTGGCAAGTTTTAAACAAACGGTCTTCTGGAGGTATGTGGACGACACATTTGTGGAAATGCCTCACGGGAAGGGCGAATTCCATCGATTTCTTGAGCATCTGAATACTGTCTGCACTAGTATTAAATTTACCATGGCAATAGCAAAAGATGGCTGCCTTTCTTTTGCGAATGTTTTCGTTTGTCGGAAAGTTGATGGTTGGTTAGAACATAATGTATATCGTGAACCAACATATACGAATTTATATTTACATGCCAGCTGTTGCTATCACCCTTCATAAACCGTATGTGTCCTTAAGACCTAAGTGCACAGGGCACACTGTTAATAACAATTTGCAAGAAGAGCTCACATACTAAAGAGGGTTTCTGAAGCGAATGGATATTCCTAGCAACTAATTTGCAGAGCATTCAATGTGAATTCTAGACTGAAAGAAGGAGCTAACACCTTCATGTCAAGAGTGTTCGTCGTTATGTGGGTACTCTTTCCTCGAAGTTATGTCGTACTCTCGAGAAACACCGTATCAGAGCTATCTCCCGGCCTCCCACGAAAATTACAGCTTTACTCGGTTCTGTGAAGGATAATTTACTGCTTCGTAAGGCAGGCGTGTATCAGATTCCCCGCGAGAATCGTGATATGTCATAAATAGGTCAGACAACAAGCACCTCTAATGAGAGGTGCGTGGAACACCGAAGGGTGCCGGCCTGGGTGGCCGAGCGGTTCTAGGCGCTACAGTCTGGAACCGCGCGACCACTACGGTCGCAGGTTCGACTCCTGCCCCGGGCATGGATGTGTGTGATGTCCTTAGGTTAGTTCGGTTTAAGTAGTTGTAAGTTCTAGGGGACTGATGACCTCAGAAGTTAAGTCCCATAGTGCTCAGAGCCATTTGAACCATTTTTGAACACCGAAGGTACATACTCCGTCTACAGCCAAACAAGTCAGCTATGGAAAAATATTGTATCGATATCGGTCATTCGATGAACTACAGCGATTTGAAGACTTTAACATCCTCCTCTTCCTTTTGAGATTCTATTTTCAAGGATTCGCAACATTCAGGGCCAACATTTAACTCAAAGGCATTTTGTCACAGAATCAATAGCGAACGTAAATTTTATTGAATTAAGATTTCTTTCTTGCAGTCCTATTGATTGGTCATTCGTTCTAATCCTGCTCTGTAATGGTCCAGTCAAACTGTCTGAAAAAAAGCCAGTACCTTGCAGAAGGTGGGGTAGAAGATTTTATTTTTTAACTCGTTCATGTGGTTGGAAAGGTTAGAAAACCAAGTGTTGCCAACAAAATTTCTCTTGGGAAAACTTTCTGCATTCAAAAAACTTTGAAACTTTCGGACTTTTTTCAGTTTTTTCAAAATATCTCAGTTTTATTTGCTCCTATCGCTTTGACGTCTATTTTCTTTTTTAAAGAGCACAAAATCCTCTACAAATTTGATTCTTACTATTTTTTTCTACTCCCAGTATCTAAGGCGCTACAGCGCGTCAAAAAATACCAATTTTTCAAATTTCGAGCAAAGTGGCAAATTACCTAATTTTTGAACACTGTTATTTCAGTTTCCATTTGTGTAGTATGTACATATTACACATCATGTTATTCATTGGAATTTACCATCTCACTCTGCTGCAGGGCCAGGACAAACAGCATCATATTCAGTAACTACGAACACATTCACGTCGGATTGCGTGAAGTTTATTTGTGTTACAATATGTAATACGACTGCATGCAGGTGCCGTACATTTTCTACAGTTGATTGAAACAAGATGCGTTTGATCACACTTCTTAAAAAGGAATTTCTGGAGTGTAGCATTGAAGTGCACCAGACACAAGAAGAGGCTGACTTTATGATTGTAACATCTGCCATTTCAAGAACCAAAGATTTTGGAAGTGTTGTCATTGTAGGAGAAAATGTTGAGCTGCTTGTGCTCATGACCGGTTTGGGGCAAGGCATTGAAAACTTATTTTTCTTAAAGCCAGGAAGAGGAAATGCAGAAGTGGTTTTCCACTGCATCTTACAAGTTTGACAGTGAATATATTCTGTTCACTCACGCCTTTAGCGGATGTGATACAACATCCACTTTTTTTGATCAACGGAAAATTAAGTGCTGCAATATTGTTGCGAAAAATGAACACCTAACCTCAGCGCTTTGCACGTTCAATAAACCACATGCTACCCGTGAAGAAATAATAACAGCAGGAGAACAGGTTACTATCGCATTGTATAGTGGAGGTTTCAGCAGTTCCCACACACTAGACCAATTGCGGTACCAGCTATTCGCCAAGTCTGCCACAAGTAGCAAACTGAATCTTGCACGGTTGCCACCTACACAAGTTGCTGCACAACATCATTCGTTGCGGACTTACTAACAAGTCCAAAGTTGGAAGGGAAACTGGACACCTCCTAAGAAATGGGGCTGGAATCACAGTGACCACGGTCCAATAACCGTTATAATGAGCCAAGATCCAGCACCTGAAGCACTTCTTCACATTGTTTCATGCTCATGCAAGCTGAACTGTGGCGGAGAGTGCTCCTGCAGAAAAGGGGGTTTGAAATGTTCTTCAATTTGCAAGAAATGTATTGGGGTCAACTGTGAAAACGTGCCAAAATTTTTATATGAAGACAGTGAAGAAGATGTTATGGAGGATGTCGAGGAAACAGCTGACGAAATCAACGAACTTGCTGAGGCTGACTCGCTGTTTAAAGAAGAGGTCAATCTGGGATCAACTCTATGTACAGACCCTGAATCCGTAACTCAAGGTATTTCTGGTGACACTGAGGAACCTGGCCCATCAAAACGTTTGAAGCGATGCTCATATCTGTCTCAAGTGCGCTAAAGTGCGATATTACAAGTACTACACACCCGAAACTGTCAACATTTTTTAGTAACTGAGAATGCATTTTAATTGTAATAAAGCCACCTATTTTTAATGTCAACTGTGTGGCTTTTATACAAAAGAATAATTACATACCTAATTAGGTTGCTTATTGCAGCTAATAATAGTTCAGTTTCCTGAGACAATTTATTTTGTGTGCGTGTGTATGTGTGTGTGTGTTTGTGTGTGTGTCTATGTCTCTTAATGATGTATTTTTATATTTACAGTTTTACAAATACCAGGACTGAGGTGGCCCATAGTGAACTTCAGGTAGTGATGTAAGAATAACAATAGTTGGGTGCCCAGCAATCCTCATGTTGCATACAGAGAAATTGAATACCTGAAAGTGAGGTGGTAAATTCCAACATATAACATGATGTATCATGTATTTATACTACACAAACAGAAACTGAAAAAATAGTGTTCAAAAATAAGGTATCTTGCCACTATGCTCAAAATTTGAAAAATTGGTATTTTTTGAGACGCCTAAGATATTGGGAGTAGAAAAAATGGCAAGAATCAAATTTGTAGAGAATTTTGTGCTCTTTAAAAAAGAAAATAGACGTCAAAGCGATAGGAGCAAATGAAACAGATATTTTGAAAAAACTGAAAAAAGGCCGAAATTTTCCAAGTTTTTTGACTGCAGAAAGTTTTCCCAAGCGAAATTTTGTTGGCAAAACTCAGTTTTCTAATCTTTCCAACCATATGAACGAGTTGAAAAAATAAACTCTTCTACTCCACCTTTTGCAAGGTATATTTGCTATTTGACTGGACTATAAGTCTCCCACGACTCGCGGTTCTGAGTGACTCTTTGGACTCAGCTGCTATTCCCCTGCGGTCTTTCTTTCTCACCCCGTCCGGTTAGTTTCAACTGTCCCGGGGTTCTCGGTGAGTTTTCTGAACCTTACCTCTTGTACGAAACTTTTCCAGTGCCTTTCCTGGCGGAGGTTCGAGTCCTCCCTCGGGCATGGGTGTGTGTGTGTTTGTCCTTAGGATAATTTAGGTTAAGTAGTGTGTAAGCTTAGGGACTGATGACCTTAGCAGTTAAGTCCCATAAGATTTCACACACATTTGACCATTTTTGAAGTTCCTTTCGCCTCACTTCCCTTTAATCCCTCTGCCGCAAGAAGGAGCCACTAGCTCCGAAAGCTTGCCTATGCAAAACCTTGTTTCATATGTGTCTTCTCCTGCCGCCGCTATCCCATTACGTTATGCTGTCGAATAAGTTCCAGATATTTTCGATCAACATTTCTCAATTACTCAGTTTTGCATATTTTACCGTCTTAATTCACAGTTATGTGATTGTTGAAACATTTTAAAGGATACTTTTAATGGCTCTTAATAATGGTCGAGCACGTTCTGTAAGACAGTAGATAAAAAAGGGCAGGCTTGAGTCATAGAGTCAGAGGTGACTTGCTGAGTAATTGATGAAGATGTGCCATCTGGGACTTTTTCATGGTAGGACGACTAGAATGGGGTGCTCAGAGACTCATGAGGGCAACAGACGAGAGCGGACTGTGGCTAGGAGGGGGCTGTCTCCACCACATGCGCATCCGTTCCACTGGCATAGGATCACAAGGCAGTCGATCAATAACAGGCGGTCCTCAGATTCTGATCACGGAGTTTTGTACATCCAAACGACGTCATACATGCAATGCGATGAGCTTGCATTGCCTGCGTAATTAACAACGCGAGCGTCAGTACGAAGCGCGGCAAACTGCAGAAGTTACATTATGTACATTCTCTACAAACGATAGGGAAAGTCTCGGCAGAGTGTATTTAACACTGTACTACCTGTTAAGGTTTCTCTCGGTTGAGGTTGACTATGGAACACAGGAAGAATGAGTGCTTAAGTACTCCTGTGCGCACTGTCCAGTCTTCTCTTCCTGGTCGCTACGGCAGCCACGCGTAGGCTGCTGAAGCATGTTTCTAGATTCTTGACATGATACTGGATCTGAAACCTTTGTTTTCTGTGCTTTCGGGGGGAAATAGCGTCTCTCTTGAAGCGTCTGCTAATTCAGTTTTCTGTGTCAAACACGACTGTGTCCATTTTTGCTGGCCTTTTTTGTATGTTCAGTGCCCCCTTCTAGTCCTTTCATGTATGAGTCTGACAGACCTGGTACACCGAAGTGTTTTGAAAGCAGTCTCCTTTGTAAAGTGACTGCAGTTCCTTCTGGTGAAACGAAATGTGCCACTTTCCTTACGAACGACTGAGCTTACCAGATCATTCAGTTTCATACACGCGCAGCAGTCAAGTTGTTATAACCGGGTATTTGTATGAGTTGACGTATTAGTATTGTGACTGTCATATTTTTATCATAGGACAGGTATTTTTTTTCTTTTGTGAAGTGCGCAATTTTCATTTCTGAACATTTTAAGCGAGTTACCAAACTTTCCACCACGTCGAAATCACGCCATGGTCTGCCGGGGTATTTCTGCAGCTGCAGCTGCGTCAATATCTACATCATACTCCGCAAGCTACCTAACAGGGTGTGGCCGAGGGTGCTTCTGGTACTACTAGCTGATCCCCCCTACCCCCTTCCATTCGCGAATTGCGTGTGGGCAGATTGACAGTCGGTAAGCCTCTACTTTCTGGAATTTTCTCTTCACCTCATTGCGCGAGATGTATGTGGGAGGAAGTAATATGTTGTCCAACTCTTTTTGGAAAGCGCTGTGTAGAAATTCCAATAGTAAATCTGTCCATGATGCACAAAACCCCTCTTGTAATAATATCTAGCAACGGAGTTCGTTGAGCACCTCGCTGACGCTCTCGCGCCGTCTAAACGATCCTGTAACGAAACTTGCCGCTCTTTGTTGGATCTTCTCTATTTCTTCTATCAGTCCTCTCAGGTATGGATTCCATCGTGATGAAAAATAGTGAAAAATCGGTCAAACAAGCGCGTATAAGCCACTTCTTTGGCGGATGACTTGCATTTCCTTACGATTAGTCGTATGAAGCTGTTTGACATCTACTTTTCTTAATATTTGCTTTATGTGGTCATTCCCTGGGTAGCTACTCCTAGGTATTTTACGCTATATGCTGTTTGCAGCAGTTTCTCATCAATAGTGTAGTCGTGCAGTAGTGGCTTTCTTTTACTTTGCACGCGCAATACTTTACATTTATTTGTGTTCAGGGCCAACAGCCATAGCCTGCACCATTTTTAACAGTCTGCCGGTCATTCTGCAAATCGATACTATCTTCTGGCGGTTATATTTCGTTATAGATAACCGCACCATTTGCGAACTATGTTAAAGACCATACAATGCTTTCTGCTAGATCATTTATACAGGGTTAACTTTAATGAAACAGACAAACCGTAAGGACGGATTTCTGTCCGGAAATTGAGGAAAAAAGTCCTACGAATATGTGTCCGGAAAAGCATCGTTGCACCGTAGATGGCGCTGATAAATGAAAGTTCCTTTGACGATGTGCCGTGTGTTCCTTGTGTGTCGCAAGCTCTGTCATTGACTACAAGCAACAGAATGGTCCGGTATTCATGTCGGGAACACGCCGAAATGGAGTATGGGAGAGCAGGCGGAAATGGTCGATAGGCAGTATGGCTAAACCAGAACAAGTATTCTCACAGAAACCAACCACAACACACACCCGCGCGGGGCCCTCCAGCCATGGACTGTGCGGCTGGTCCCGGCGGAGGTTTGAGTCCTCCCTCGGGCATGGGTGTGTGTGTTTGTCCTTAGGATAATTTAGGTTAATTAGTGTGTAAGCTTAGGGACTGATGACCTTAGAGGTTAAGTCCCATAAGAATTCACACATACACACAACACAACACATTTCCAAGCTCTTTTTGGGCGTTTGTGAGATCATGGGTACTTTCAGACAGACGAACGTGCACGGAGGCTGCGGACTATGCGAACACGAAATTTGGAAGACCGGGTTCTACAGTATATCGAGACGAACCATAGTACAAGCTCCAGGCAAGTGCCCATCCAACATCATGCAAACCAAAGTTCGATAATGTGTATCTGTATCACAAACGCTGCTATCCCTATCACCTGCAATGGGTACAAGGATTATCAGCAGCGCATTTTCTTCCATGGGAAGGACTTTGTCGATAGTTTTTGCACCAGACCATCAGACTTATAGGATTCCTATCATCATTCCTCTTTACTGTCGAAACAACCTTTATCACAACTGGCATGATTAGAGACTCCTCGGGCAATGGTTGAGGCGTCTCATCAGCATCGGTTCAGCATCGATGTGTGTGCAGGGATTCTAGGCGACCACGTACTTAGACCGGTTTTTTATTCAATAACCACGTACCTGGACTTCCTGCGGAATACTGTGCCTGGGCTGCTTGAGAATGTGCCTTTGGAAATACGACGGGTTATGTGGTTCCTGCATGATGGAGCACCACCTCAATTCCACATTACAGTTGTCCGACTCTTAACAACATCTTCCGTGAACGTTGGATATGATCCGGAGGCCCTGCTAAACCACTGGATTAAAACCCCTGAGTTTTTAACTGTAGGGGCATCTGAAAAGCGTTGTGGTTGCTGAACTAGGTCCTGACGTGCATACATTTCAACAGCGTGTTCGCGACGCCTTTGGAGCTATTCGGAAAGAGGTCGGAACCTGCAAAAGAGTGCGAAAGTCCATGATGCGACGTATGAACGCTGGCATTGCATGCCATGCAGGTCATTTTAAACATCTGTTGTGATGTGGATATGATGCAGCTTTGTACTGGATTCCGGGACGATTCGTTGTTGCACGCACACCTTTCCTTCCAGGCAGGAATCCGTCGCTGCAGTTTGTCAGTTTTATTAATGTTCACTCTGTATAAATTGTCAATAGTTACGGTTCTATCTGACAGCCTTGGGGTAGTCACCGAGCGATGTTGGGCTGGCTCTGAGCACTATGGGACTTAACATCTGAGGTTATCAGTCCCCTAGAACATACACTCCTGGAAATGGAAAAAAGAACACATTGACACCGGTGTGTCAGACCCACCATACTTGCTCCGGACACTGCGAGAGGGCTGTATAAGCAATGATCACACGCACGGCACAGCGGACACACCAGGAACCGCGGTGTTGGCCGTCGAATGGCGCTAGCTGCGCAGCATTTGTGCACCGCCGCCGTCAGTGTCAGCCAGTTTGCCGTGGCATACGGAGCTCCATCGCAGTCTTTAACACTGGTAGCATGCCGCGACAGCGTGGACGTGAACCGTATGTGCAGTTGACGGACTTTGAGCGAGGGCGTATAGTGGGCATGCGGGAGGCCGGGTGGACGTACCGCCGAATTGCTCAACACGTGGGGCATGAGGTCTCCACAGTACATCGATGTTGTCGCCAGTGGTCGGCGGAAGGTGCACGTGCCCGTCGACCTGGGACCGGACCGCAGCGACGCACGGATGCACGCCAAGACCGTAGGATCCTACGCAGTGCCGTAGGGGACCGCACCGCCACTTCCCAGCAAATTAGGGACACTGTTTCTCCTGGGGTATCGGCGAGGACCATTCGCAACCGTCTCCATGAAGCTGGGCTACGGTCCCGCACACCGTTAGGCCGTCTTCCGCTCACGCCCCAACATCGTGCAGCCCGCCTCCAGTGTTGTCGCGACAGGCGTGAATGGAGTGACGAATGGAGACGTGTCGTCTTCAGCGATGAGAGTCGCTTCTGCCTTGGTGCCAATGATGGTCGTATGCGTGTTTGGCGCCGTGCAGGTGAGCGCCACAATCAGGACTGCATACGACCGAGGCACACAGGGCCAACACCCGGCATCATGGAGTGGGGAGCGATCTCCTACACTGGCCGTACACCACTGGTGATCGTCGAGGGGACACTGAATAGTGCACGGTACATCCAAACCGTCATCGAACCCATCGTTCTACCATTCCTAGACCGGCAAGGGAACTTGCTGTTCCAACAGGACAATGCACGTCCGCATGTATCCCGTGCCACCCAACGTGCTCTAGAAGGTGTAAGTCAACTACCCTGGCCAGCAAGATCTCCGGATCTGTCCCCCATTGAGCATGTTTGGGACTGGATGAGGCGTCGTCTCACGCGGTCTGCACGTCCAGCACGAGCGCTGGTCCAACTGAGGCGCCAGGTGGAAATGGCATGGCAAGCCGTTCCACAGGACTACATCCAGCATCTCTACGATCGTCTCCATGGGAGAATAGCAGCCTGCAGTGCTGCGAAAGGTGGATATACACTGTACTAGTGCCGACATTGTGCATGCTCTGTTGCCTGTGTCTATGTGCCTGTGGTTCTGTCAGTGTGATCATGTGATGTATCTGACCCCAGGAATGTGTCAATAAAGTTTCCCCTTCCTGGGACAATGAATTCACGGTGTTCTTATTTCAATTTCCAGGAGTGTAGAACTAGTTAAACCTAACTAACCTAAGGACATCCCACACATCCATGCCCGAGGCAGGATTCGAACCTACGAACGTAGCAGTCGCCCGGTTCCGGACTGAAGCGCCTGGAACCGCTCGGCCACCGCGGCCGGCCCGAGCGATGTTGCACAATGGTTAGCATTCTGAACTCTCTTTCGGAAGGACGACGGTTCAAACTGCGTCCGGCCATCCAGATTTAGGTTTTCCGTGATTTCCCTAAATCGCCTCAGCCAAATGTCGGGATGGTTCCTTTGAAAGGGCGCGGCCGATTTCCTTCCCCATCCATCCCTATTCCGAGATCATACTCCGTTTCTAGTGGCCGCATAGTCTCCAACTCCTCCTCGGGGTGATTCAGAAATTACATTTACATCTGTGGATTTTGTCTCGTTAAGAATTTTGTCTGCAGAGACAGAGAATGCATTCGGAAAGTTTCTTTCAGATATTAGTTCATTACAGACAGGTGCATCCTCCGGTAAAAATCTGATGTTCCAATAAATAATGTTTGTCAGGTCATCAACACACTACATGAACAACACAAGTCCCACCACACTTTTCTCTCCACACCTGAATATACGTAGACTTCTGGCGATGAATCTTCATTCGAGATAACAGGCTGCCTCTTCCATAAGCAGAAACCGTCAAGCCGAACACAAAATTCGTTTGATACCCTATACGGTCATACTTTTGTAAATAAACTTGATATGGTACTGAGACAAATGCTTTTCGTACGTCACGAACTGCTACGGCCAACTGACTGCCTCAATCCATCGCTTGTAAGATGTCAAATGATAAGTGATGCTTTCAGAGCCCGTGCTGATTGGCGGGCTGTGTGGGGAGCGATGCGCTCACCTCAGCCTAGGACAAGGAGGCGGTGCGGTGCGGTGCGATGTCGCCGGCAGTCAGCTGGCGACGTATCGAGCGGCTGGCAGTGATGCGCAAACGCGGACGCAGGCGCGTCCCAGTCCAGTAACCGGGCCCCGCCAACACGTCGCGGCGAGCGCCCAGCAGGCCGGCACTGGGTCAGCGGGACGGGCAGTCGCAGCCTTAAGCCGTCCTTACACGCACCGTGCTTTCGAACGTCAACGTCGACCGTGTCGGGCTCGACGTGCTGCTGAACACAAACGATGTCATACGGCACGTGTGTCTCACGGCCTCCAGCGGCGCTGTCGGATGTACCTGGTTCGCAAATCACACTGTTTACGAAATGGACAGGCGTAAAATCACTACGTAAGCTCTATTAAAATGTACATTTCCTCCCTCGTCTATATGAGAGTCAAGGTGTTCTGGCTGTAGTATGATTCCAGAGAGCTTTTCCGGTCTCAGACATCTACTATTTTTTTTAGACAACATAGTTGTGTCCAGGTAAAAGCGATTGATTTATGTTGTTGTCAATCCATATGGTCATGGCGGAGAATCGTTATGGTACGCCGTTACCATAACAACGAACGCCGCGCAAATATGATATTACAGCAGACGACTTATACGAAGCGGCTACCATGGCGACAGCGTCCCAACCACACAGGCTAGGGGGCACTTGATATATACCATCGCCCGTGGCAACGGCGTCTCTACCACGAAAGATAGAGGGCTCTACTCTATCCATAAATGATGTGAAAAATGAATGGGACAACAGTTACCTGAATTTTAAATAACTGTAAATTTCTCGAGATTTAACTAGTTATAATTAACAAAGCCAAACAGATAATTGCAGCATTCAAGAAGAAATCTTGGGAAGACTTTGGAAACAGGTTGGAGACTTTGGGTCAAGCTGCTGGAAAACCATTCTGGAGTGTAATTAGCAGTCTTCGAAAGGGAGATAAGAAGCAAATGACAAGTATTTTGGACAGGTCAGGAAAACTGCTGGTGAATCCTGTGGATTCCTTGAGCAGATGGAGGCGAATATTTTGAAGAGTTGCTCAATGTAGCTGAAAATACGATCATTAATGTTTCAGATTTCGAGGTAGAACGGGGTAGGAATGATCATGGAAATAGGATCACATTTGAGGAAGTGGAGAAAATGGTCAATAGATTGCAGTGCAATAAAGTAGCTGGGGTGGATGAAATTAAGTCGGAACTCATCAAATACAGTGGAATGTCAGGTCTTAAATGGCTACACAGGATAATTGAAATGGCCTGGGAGTCGGGACAGGTTCCATCAGACTGGACAAAAGCAGTACTCACATCAATCGTTAAACACGGAAACAGAAAAGATTGTAATAACTACAGAGGTATCTCTTTAATCAGCGTTGTGGGTAAAATCTTCTCAGGTATTGTTGAAAGGAAAGTGCGAGTATTAGTTGAGGACCAATTGGATGAAAATCAGTGTGGGTTTAGGCCTCTTAGAGGTTGTCAGGACCAGATCTTTAGCTTACGGAAAATAATGGAGAAGTGTTACGAGTGGAACAGGGAATTGTATCTACGCTTTATAGATTTAGAAAAGGCATATGACCGGGTTCCTAGGAGGAAGTTATTGTCTGTTCTACATGATTATGGAATACGAGGCAAACTTTTGCAAGCAATTAAAGGTCTTTACATAGACAGTCAGGCAGCAGTTACAGTTGACGGTAAATTGAATTCATGGTTCAGAGTAGTTTCAGGGGTAAGACAAGGCTGCAACCTGTCTTCACTGTTGTTCATATTATTTATGGATCATATGTTGAAAACAATGGACTGGCTGGGTGAGATTAAGATGTGTGAACACAAAATAAGCAGTGTTGCATATGCGGATGACTTAGTTGTGATGGCAGATTCGATTGAAAGTTTGCAAAGTAATATTTCAGAGCTAGATCAGAAATGTAAGGACTATGGTATGAAGATTAGCATCTCCAAAACGTAAGTAATGTCAGTGGGAAAGAGATATAAACGGATTGAGTGCCAAATAGGAGGAACAAAGTTAGAACAGGTGGGCGGTTTCAAGTACTTAGGATGCATATTCTCACAGGATGGCAACATAGTGAAAGAACTGGAAGCGAGGTGTAGCAAAGCTAATGCAGTGTGTGCTCAGCTACGATCTACTCTCTTCTGCAAGAAGGAAGTCAGTACCAAGACGAAGTTATCTGTGCACCATTCAATCTTTCGACCAACTTTGTTGTATGGGAGCGAAAGCTGGGTGGATTCAGGTTACCTTATCAATAAGGCTGAGGTTACGGATATGAAAATAGCTAGGATGATTGCAGGTACTAGTAGATGGGAACAATGGCAGGAGGGTGTCCACAATGAGGAAATCAAAGAAAAACTGGGAATAAACTCTATAGATGTAGCAGTCAGGGCGAACAGGCTTAGATGGTGGGGTCATGTTACACGCATGGGAGAAGCAAGGTTACCCAAGAGACTCATGGGTTCAGCAGTAGAGGGTAGGAGGAGTCGGGGTAGACCAAGGAGAAGGTACCTGGATTCGGTTAAGAATGATTTTGAAGTAATAGGCTTAACATCAGAAGAGGCACCAATGTTAGCACTGAATAGGGGATCATGGAGGAATTTTATAAGGGGGACTATGCTCCAGACTGAACGCTGAAAGGCATAATCAGTCTTAAATGATGATGATGATGATGATGATGATGTTGATAATTATTATTTATTATGTTTTATATTACAACTAGAACAAACTTGAAAATTTGCGATTGCTTGCTTAAGCATGTAACTACCTTTGGTCACCGTGGAGGGCTTTACCGTCTGCCCACGTGTTGTTCGCCGTTAATTAAGCTCATGCCGAGAACCAACCATGCATAGTTACCAACCGTGCACAGGCAGGGTGACGACTACAGCGAGCGACCAAATGGGTATAAAAATCTGTTTATTTATGTGACTTTTACTAATTGATTGTAGATTACGTACATGATTACTTACTATTATTATAACTTTACAGTGTAAATTGCCTTGAAGATGACCCTATCACGGGTTCAAACCGGTTGGCGGCAAAATAAATATTGCGATCGTGACTGTCATTTTAAATAATTGGTCAGACATCTACGGTGTATACATTCAGACTTAAGCGACGCATGAAAATTTGTACCAAGGCAGGGATTCGAACCCAGGTCTCCTGCTCACTAAGCAGGTGCACTAACCACTACGCCACCCTGGCACAGTCACTTTGCACAACTGCGCGGACTACCCTAGCATGCCTCCGTCCTCATCCCAGGTTCACAGCCCGTTGGTGAATCCCCTACACACGAACAGCATACCAAATGGGTTGAGACGTGAACGGGAATTATGATTGAGGAGGAAGGCGTGCTAGGGTAGACGGCACAGTTGTGCAAAGTCATTGTGCCAGGGTGGCGAAGTGGTTAGCGCATCTGCCTAGAGGCCCGGGTTTGGATTCCAGCCTCGGTACACATTTTCATTTGTCCAGTCTGAATACACACATCATAAAAAATTCAGTATCCATGAACATTGTATAAGGCAAAAGCGGTTCAAATGGTTCAAATGGCTCTGAGCACTATGCGACTTAACTTCTGAGGTCATCAGTCGCCTAGAACTTAGAACTAATTAAACCTAACCAACCTAAGGACATCACACACATCCATGCCTGAGACAGAATTCGAACCTGCGACCGTAGCGGTCGCTCGGTTCCAGACTGTAGCGCCTAGAACCGCACGGCCACTCCGGCCGGCAAAGCGGAAGTACTACGTTCTGTCAGTAATTACACTGGATAATAAGAGTTCCATTGTAAATACTGCGATGGAAATTTACAATAGTTCTTCACATAAAGATAAAAATTCACACTTTTAAGTATGATCTTAACGTCATTCTTACTTGTTCACTTTTCTTATTCGGTGGCAGAAACTTTACAACATGTCAGATACAAAATTTGAAACGAGAAAGTGAAAATATTTTACTGCAAGTACTGCAAGCTGACTTGTAGATGAGCCAGTCGAACAAATTCACTCCCCAGCAGTAGCGCACTTGCAGTTACAAAACATGCAATATTCTTCTATTAAACTAACATGAAAGTAACAGACCTTTGTATAAATCGCTATGGTTAGTTAAAAAGTATATGGATACAATGGGACAGGAACCCCAACACACCGTTTGCTGTAGCATTAATCTGCATCTCTTCTCATTACGCTGTATCTACCACACATGATTTACGATCATACTTCGCATATAACCATATCGTGAAAGCGTTAATCATGGACATGTTATTAACTGACATTTAATTAAAACAACCTGTACCAATGACAAAGCGTTTTTCATGGATCCTCAATATTCCGTTGCCTTGAAACGGCTCACTTTCATAATTCGCAAGTTACAATAATTCTTTAACCACGAATATGACATTTCCTGTCGTTCTGTTTGAACAAATCGTACTCGGCTGGTTTTTGAGAGATCAGCAGTTTGCTTGTGCTTAGGCTGGCCGCTGTCGCCGCGCGGTTCTAGGCGCTTCAGTCCGGAACCGCGCGACTGTTACGGTCACAGGTTCGAATCCTGCCTCGGGCATGGATGTGTGTGATGTCCTTAGGTTAATTAGGTTTATGTAGTTGTAAGTTCTAGGGGACTCATGACCTCAGATGTTAAGTCCCATAGTACTCAGAGCCATTTGAACCATTTTGCTTGTGCTTAGAAACGGTATATATACATATGGAACTGAAAGCCAAAATGGTGTCTCACGACTCTGTACCAAAAAGAGATGGTGTCACCTGACGGTAGCGTTCTTCCGTCTCACTAGTCTACGTTGAAACGCACGTTCATAATATCTGACTTACTAAATATTGTCCTACACGTTCGGAATGACTCCTCAATGTGCTTTTTGGACTATGACGTCAGAAACTCGGCTCTCCCAATTCTCAACGTTCGAAGGCATGCGTGTGCTAACGGCTTTAACTCGTCTCCACACTGGACGATTTAGCTAACGTTGGCGGGGAGCAGTACTTGTTTTGTGACATCACTTCCTGTTATTTAACTTTGAGGAGCCACTGCCTCGCGTGGAAACGAAATAAGTTCTGAGATATTTTGGCGACATGCTACTACATTTGAACCAATAAGAGGCAAGAACGCTCTCTTCGTCACAAGCAGAGATTGCGAGACGCCATATTGTATTTGTCGTTTTCTGTCGAAGCTCGTGTTTGGTGGGATTTGTATTATAACTTACTATGAATCTATGCTCTTTTATGAACAAGCACATTGAGAATGTCCCGAAAAATGCGTCGAAACTGGTGCGATTTGTTGTTATAAAATGGCGAGAGACGTTACATTGGAGTTTCAAGAATTTTCGTATTTAGTTATTTTCGTGTTACATCTTGCGTGTTACGAAGGATGTCGTTTACTTATAACTTTATTATAACACATTCTTTGAAGAACGACGGTTTTGTATGCAAAACCGTCGTTCTTCTAAGGATGTGTTATAATTAAATGTCAATTAGTAACATATCAGCGAGTACGGCCATCGGAAGGTCATAATATAAAATACAGGGTTGTTTGTTGTAGAAGTTCAGTGTGGTGTAATTGATGGAGGCGTTAAGTTACAAAGCAATGTGTGGCCGATTACCGTCATGCAGTGCTCCAATTTTGTTCACCCTCACACTTTCTAAAATATTGTGCGACTTTCTTATTAAATCAATAGAAATACTTTCTGTAATATTCGGTGTTATGTAAATATAAGTGCTCTCTCTCTCTCTCTCTCTCTCTCTCTCTGTCTCTCTCTCAGGGGTGAAATTTATAAGCTTGTGACCTTACTGACTAGGTATGAAACTTTCTTTTTTATCTTACTACGTGTTCATGGACACCGATGCTGAAGTTTTTATTTATGTCTACTACACAGAGATCAACATGATTACCGTATGAAAAACGGAGGAAATGAGACGCCGATAAACATACGGGCCTCAAGTACACTGCCGTCTATTTTGAAATTGCAGCAAGTGTGTATGCTCCTGAAATGTGTTGATCTTATGGTGAAACAGCATTATCAGCACTGAACCCACAAACTGTATATAAAAACACCTGCGAAAAGGTACCTCGCCGATTTTTCTGATATTCAATGTGAACCCAAAGCGAAAATTTTCATTGCTGCAGGCTGAATACAAGGACTCCCTTTTCTCCATAAAAGCTGGAAGCTCTTGAAGGGAAGTCCGGCCATAACCTCACGTTTCATCGTTACAGCATTCTAGTCTGTAAAACGAACGCAGAAGATTTCAGAAACTTGCAGAGTGTTATCAACTTCACTACCAATCCCAAGTTGGTTTTGGTGATAACAATGAGCATTACAGAAATTTTACGTTGATGAAGTTTTCAATATGTTGCCATGAATTGTTATTTAATGTAACATATTGTTCATTAGAATAGTGGGACGCCGCCAGTTCATTCAAGTCACATTGGGGTAAGCCACAATTTCTTATTTCCGTACTATGTGTAGATGTATTGCAAAATCTAGTGCCCAAATATGTAAATGGAAGGAAAATATCAAACTTGAAACACAGGGAGTTAACAAAACTATTAGCTCAAACTTGAAACACACAGACTTAACAAGCAGACTCCGTCTTCAGGCCACAAGTGGCCCTTCGGGACCATCCGACCTCCGTGTCATCCTCAAATGAGGATGCGGATAGGAGGGGCCTGTGGTCAGCAAACCGCTCTCCTGGTCGTTATGATAGTTTTCTGTGACCGGAGCCGCTACTATTTGGTCGAGTAGCTCCTCAATTGGCATCACGAGGCTGAGTGCCCCCGAAAAGTGGCAACAGTGCATGGTGGGTCGAATGTTCACCCATCCAAGTGCCGGCCACGCCTGACAGCGCTTAACTTCGGTGATGTGACGGAAACCGGCGTATTCACTGCGGCAAGGCCGTTGCGTACAGACTTAACAAAGCTACTCGATTTTTTTGCCTGAAGGGAACAGACAGTAGTATTTAGTCCTTAAACCTGAGCGTGTCCTTATTGAAAATGATGTGCTGGGACAGGTCATACTTGTATGTTTGGTGTGTGTAGTATCTGTTCTTCATATTCTGATTGCAGTTCCAGATTATTTACAATCTATCTGACTGCCAGAAAGACACTATTGCCATTAGCAATATATGACAATGTTGTGGCTTAACATTAATAATAATAGAGTAATCCTATATAATAATTAAAATTTCATAAGATAAAGTCCGTTAATAATTCTTTATAGGGAATATAGGATGTTGAGATTTGTTACAAAATAAGTCAGACCCATGAGATTTGTCGTTTCCCTAGAAACATCCATTTTTTCAGGAGCATCTATTTGTCTCAAAACGCTGTGTTTGTGCTTTGGGTCTTTACGGTTATCAGTGCCCCAAATGTATGTTTCAATAGAGCTACCGTCCGGCCATCCTGATTTAGGTTGTCCGTGATTTCCCTAAATCGCTCCAGGCAAATGTTGGGATGGTTCCTTTGAAAGGGCACGGCCAACTTCCTTCCCCGTCCATCCATGATCCAACGAGACTGATGACCTTGCAGTTTGGTCTCTCACACAAAACAACCCAACCAGTAGAGGTAATGGAGGGATTTCGCATGCTTCCAATCCCCTTAACAAACTGTATGGTTTGCGAGCCAGATACAGCAAACAGCTGTCACTGAGAACTCTGCAATCGCAAATCGCGTTAACTATTGTGCGTACGGAGAGAGAAGAGCTCTGACAGTTGACGCGGTCTTGGCGCATGTGCTTCGCGCATGCACGACGACCAATCAGATCGTGAGCTTATGTTTATGTTACTGTGGCAACGCCGTAGTGTTGCCTAGTGCTTGGCGACCGCTGCTGGCTCGGTGCCGGTCTGTGTCGAATAGGTGTAATTGAAAGAAAAGGCGTCAGCATTAACAATTTAAGAGAAATTCCACCGTTAAGCGCTGTGGGGAGACTGGTAGGACTACACTGAAGGTCTTTACGAGGCAGAGGAAATTTCGGATGACGTGATAGAAAAAGGAATGGGAGTCGATATGGAAGGCATAAGTGATCCCGTATTAGAGGCAGAGTTTAACAGAACTTTGGAAGACTTGCAATTAAGTAAGGCACAAGGGTTGTATAAAATTCCTAAAAGTAACAACCAGACTATTATTTAGGTTGTTGTGCCGAATATATGAAATTGAAGGCATACCGTTCAAACATTATGAGATTTCACATAATCTCCAAGATAGAAAGAGCAAATATGTACAACAATTGTCGCACAATCACTTAAACGACACATGCATCAAAGTTGCTGGGGAGAATAATATGCAAAAGAATGGAAAAGAAAATTGAGGATCTATTACAATAGAGTTTACCTTTGGGAAGATAAAAGCACCAGACTGGCAATTCTGCGCTGCGCTGATAATGGAAGCAGGACATAAGAAGAAATCAAGATACGTTCAAAGGACTTGTCGACTTTGAGAAATCGTTCCACATCTTAAAATCGTACAAGATCTCGAAAATTTTCAAGAAAATAGATGTACTCTATGGGGAAAGACGGGTAATATTCAATATTTGCCAAAACGAAGAGGGAAAATTAAATATGAAAGACAAAGAACGAAGAGCTCCGATTACAAATGATGTAAGAATGGGATGAAATCTTTCGCACAAGTTGCTTAATATGATCATGGAAGAAGCAATGATGGAAATAAGAGAGAAGCTCAGGAGCGGTATTAAAATTTCGACTGAAAGGATATCAATGATGAGATTCGCTGTGACAGTTCTAACAACCCTACCACAACAAAGGTCAAAAATTAATTATGATTGTAGTGTTTCTCAGGCTGCTAAATATTGCACTTTCGTGCAACAACAAAGTTATATTATGTAGCAGGCGTCATTAGAGCACAGTTAATAAAGTCATTTCTTGAAATAATGGATTAACTAGGCACTCATATTTTCGTGTTTCCCACGCTGGTCTCGTTGTGAACTCATGGCTCAATCGTCGAAAATCTAGGTAGTGATGATTCGAAGCTCAGATGCAAAGAGGCCTAGGTGTTATTCTGCGATATTCGAAAGTTTTATAGATGTGTTTCATAAACCGTTCTTGAAGATTAAACTTTTGCAAGAAAGGACAATGGTGATGTAAAAAAGGAATCAGCACTCCGAATTTAAGTTACACTTCTGTTTTATTACTTTTGTTGCAATATCACGTAACTCGTTCCGAAACATCACTTCACAATATAATACATACTTGAAAATATCTTCCTCACTGTTAAAGTTCACATTTCATAAACTGGCTACAATTTGCGTCTTTTTAACATGACGCCCAAAGCTTGACTCTCTAATAACCGCTTACGCGCCCAAAAATCAGAGTTACAAGTACGTCAAAGATCATAGTGACAAAAGAAAGAATACACATAAGAATAATATCATTGCAATATATACTAATCGATGTATCGAAGTACCTCTACATTAATGAATTCAAATCTGAATGTTGTCACAGAAATATGTTAACTATTTTACAGAAACACAGTAGAATATTGCTGGTATCGAGAGGTTGAAGTGAGGTGTCGTAATGGTTACGTAATTCAAGTACCATTACGCAGTGAAAGTGAAGAAGAGTTATGACATCTGGTGAATAGTATGGACGGCCTAATGATTATGGATTATGTACTGTTCGAAGCATCGGCACAATACTCGTGCGTTTATCGAACCAACTGGTAACAAAGCTAGCAGTATACCTCTGAATCACTTCGACGTTTTTCTTTAATTCCATCAGGTGGGGGTCCCAAATAATCATGCAGTACTCAAGAATGGTCAAGCCATGTCATCACGCCTACATATTTAATCGACGTGATTGTGTGACTCGGAAACTACTAACGGTGTATTAGAACATTATGGACTTGTTTTCCTACTCATCTGGATTAACTTATACTTTTGCACATTTAGAGCAAGCTGCCATTTATCACACTAGCTAGAAAATTTGTCTGAGTGTTGTATTGTCCTACAGTGACTCAAAGACGACACCTTCCAATACACTACCGCATCACCAGCAAGCAGCCGTAGATTGCTGCTCACCCTGTCCGGCAGATTACTTATGTATGTAGAACAACAGTGGTCCTCTCACACCTCATATGGTTCAAATGGCTCTAAGCACTATGGGACTTAACATCTGAGGTCATCAGTCCCCTAGACTTAAAACCATTTAAACCTAACTAACCTAAGGATATCACACACATCCATGCCCGAGGCAGGATTCAAACCTGCGGCAATAGCAGCAGCGCGGTTCCGGACTGAAGCGCCTAGAACCGTCCGGTCACAGCAGCCGGACCTGTCATGCTTCCCTGTGTCACTTCTGATGAGACCCTTCTCCCCGGTATCTGATGTCAGTTGGCAAGTAGGAGTGGAGATCACACAGTAGTTGTACATTTCAAAAATTAAACGATCATTAAGAAAATTTATTTAAAAATCAAGAAACATACGAGAACTCACTGTTTTCACCAACGATTTTCTGTCCCACTCCAGTCGCGTATTGAGTCATGGAAATACGGCTGTTGGGTTGGGTTGTTTGGGGGAGGAGACCAGACAGCGAGGTCATCGGTCTCATCGGATTAGGGAAGGACGGGGAAGGGAGTCGGTCGTGCCCTTTCAAAGGAACCACCCCGGCATTTGCCTGGAGTGATTTATGGAAATCACGGAAAACCTAAATCAGTATGGCCGGACACGGGATTGAATCGTCGTCCTTCAGAATGCGAGCCGGCCGGAGTGGCAGAGCGGTTCTAGGCGCTACAGTCTGGAACCCCTCGACCGCTACGGTCGCAGGTTCGAATCCTGCCTCGGGCATGGATGTGTGTGATGCCCTTAGGTTAGTTAGGTTTAAGTAGTTCTAAGTTCTAGAGGACTGATGACCTCAGAAGTTAAGTCCCATAGTGCTCAGAGCCATTTGAACCATTTGAACCCGAATGCGAGTCCAGTGTGCTAACCACTGCGCCACATCGCTCGGTAATACACATGAGTCAGTGAGCGCGTTAATCTCTATTTTACATTTACTTTCAGAAAAAAGAGAGCATCTTCAACGGCCAAAGATAAGATGATCATATCCACAGGACATGTACATTAGTATGTACTGCAGAAATGATTAGCATTTGAACCATGTCGGCCAGGAGGGTTCATGGTCAACATCGATATCACGGCGCAACACCACCTACGGATAAAAAGTGTCTGCGGCTCTCGTTGTCACTATAAACCGAAGGCAATGGATAGGTGTGGCTTGAGTTGACGTGCAGAATGCGTCACAGACATGTGCGCGAACCGTACCTTCAAATCATTGTGCTTGAAAGTGAGTTATTGGCATGACAGAATGTGATACATCCATCCGGGAAATTGCTGCTCGTGTGGTCCCTTCGGCAGTACAACAGGTGTATGAAGACTGGTTCACGGAAGGCCGTAGAACACGACGAGATGAGTCAGGTCGTACCAACAGATCACCCGCAGAGAAGATCGACACCTCATGGAAGGTCTGCATCCTGCTCCGCTCTGACACAACAGTGGAATAGTGTAACACATCGTACACTATTCTGAGTGACAGTCTATCCCCCATTATTACGGCTTGGGTTACGTGCGCGTCATACAGTTCTTTGACTACCTTTGACGAATGTGCTGAAACATGCTAAGCGGCAGTGTTGTATGGAACGACGTCACAGGGGACAGGAATGGCATCAGACAGTGTTTCTGGACGAAACCACGTTCTATTTGTTCGAAAATGACGACCGCATTTCGTTTCGCTACAGACAGGGGCAGTGTCATCACAGTGACTGCTTCGCAAAAGACATACAACGCGAGCTCACGGCCTTGTGGTGTGGGGTGCTATTGGGTACAACCACAAATCACAGTTGGTGTGTGCGCAGGGCACTGCGACCAGTGTGACGTACAATAATGACATCCTGCGATCCGTAGCCATACCTTTTCTGCACAACAGCCTAGACGTCATTTTTCAGCAAGACAAACCACAACCACTTGTTGCTGTACGAAGACTTCTCTTCCAGGTGTCACAGGATGTCATCCTTTTGCCCTGGTCCTCCAGAGCACGAGACTTGCCGCCAATCGAAAATGTGTGAGACATGTTGAAACAATGGGTGCAGCGCTATTACCAAAAGCCAACCAGCACAGATGAACTTTGGAAACAGATGAATACAGTATGCATGGCTGTACCAGAGGACGCCATTCGCGCCTTATACGCTTCGATGCCCTCTCACAGGCGGAAAAAGCTATCAGGGCTCATGATGGGCCCTGTGCCCACTAGGGAAAAGGACACATGATGAACCGAGGTGACTGAAACGTTAATCATTTCTGTAGAACATACTAATGTACTTGTCCTGTGAATATCAACGTCAGCCGGCCTTACCATGTCAGACCCTCCCCTGAAATATGTCCATAACTACTCCCATGCCAACTGGAATGCCTACCAGGCTACCCTCAATAGGCCGGCCGGTGTGGCCATGCGATTCTAGGCGCTACAGTCTGGAGCGGAGGGACTGCTCCGGTCGCAGGTTCGAATCCTGCCTCGGGCTTGGATGTGTGTGATGTCCATAGGTTAGTTAGGTATAATTAGGTCTAAGTTATAGGCGACTGATGACCTCAGAAGTTAAGTCGCATAGTGCTCAGAGCCATTTGCACCAGCCAATATGAACTTCCTATCTCTAGTCGTTCAAGGTGTTCTGTTTTTTTTCTGAACATGAGTGTATTCTTGTGATTCGTGAATATCGAGCTCTTTGTTATGTTAAGTATGGTGAACAAACATTGAAAGAAATCAAAGAACAATTTGTGGAGAGATTTTTAGTTCAAAGCCGGCAAAAGACTTGTAATTTCAGTTGCACGGAATCGATAGACTGCGTAAAAGAAGTTAGAAGATATGCATAAACAAAGGCAAAGTCCGCACCGATAGCTGAATGGTCAGCGTGACGGATTGCCTAGGGCCCCGGGTTCGATTCCATGGTGGGCCGGGGATTTTCTCCGCTCAGGGACTGGGTGTTGTGTTGTCTTCATCATCATTTCATCCCAATCCGGCGCGCAGGTCGCACAATGTGTCGTCGAGTGTAATAAGACCTGCACCATGGCGGCCGGACATGCCAGTCAGGGGCCTCCAGGCCAATGACGCCAAACGCTCATTTCATGTCCAACAAAGGCAAAACAAGAGGAATGGAGTGCTGTAAAACTAAGGCAGATAATGCTGAGATAATTAGGAAATGAGACACTCAAATCATTTGGTGAGTTTTGCTATTTGGACAGGAAGACAGCTGACGATGACTGAAGTAGAGAGAGTTTAAAATGGAAACCGGTAATAGCAATAAAAGCCTTTGTGGAGAAAATAAATACTTTGAAATGTAATGTAAATTTAAGCTTTAGGAAGACATTTGTTGAAGTATTTCTCTGGAGCGTAGTCTTTTATGGAAGTGTAACGTGGGCGATAAACAGTTCCCGAAAAGGAAACAGAGCTTCCGGAATAAGATGCCACAGGAGAATGCCAATGATTAGACAGGTGGATGGAACGACTGATTGAGAAGTACCGGTTCGACCTGGGGAGGAAACTGATTTACGGCACAACTTAGTGGGAAACGTCACAGGATACCAACACGATTCTGCATAGATCTACATCTACATCTACATTTATACTCCGCAAGCCACCCAACGGTGTGTGGCGGAGGGCACTTTACGTGCCACTGTCATTACCTCCCTTTCCTGTTCCAGTCGCGTATGGTTCGCGGGAAGAACGACTGTCTGAAAGCCTCCGTGCGCGCTCTAATCTCTCTAATTTTACATTCGTGATCTCCTCGGGAGGTATAAGTAGGGGGAAGCAATATATTCGATACCTCATCCAGAAACGCACCCTCTCGAAACCTGGCGAGCAAGCTACACCGCGATGCAGAGCGCCTCTCTTGCAGAGTCTGCCACTTGAGTTTATTAAACATCTCCGTAACGCTATCACGGTTACCAAATAACCCTGTGATGAAACGCGCCGCTCTTCTTTGGATCTTCTCTATCTCCTCCGTCAACCTGATCTGGTACGGATCCCACACTGATGAGCAATACTCAAGAATAGGTCGAACGAGTGTTTTGTAAGCCACCTCCTTTGTTGATGGACTACATTTTCTAAGCACTCTCCCAATGAATCTCAACCTGGTACCCGCCTTACCAACAATTAATTTTATATGATCATTCCACTTCAAATCGTTCCGCACGCATACTCCCAGATATTTTACAGAAGTAACTGCTACCAGTGTTTGTTCCGCCATCATATAATCATACAATAAAGGATCCTTCTTTCTATGTATTCGCAATACATTAAATTTGTCTATGTTAAGGGACAGTTGCCACTCCCTGCACCAAGTGCCTATCCGCTGCAGATCTTCCTGCATTTCGCTACAATTTTCTAATGCTGCAACTTCTCTGTATACTACAGCATCATCCGCGAAAAGCCGCATGGAACTTCCGACACTATCTACTAGGTCATTTATATATATATTGTGAAAAGGAATGGTCCCATAACACTCCCCTGTGGCTCGCCAGAGGTTACTTTAACGTCTGTAGACGTCTCTCCATTGATAACAACATGCTGTGTTCTTGCTAAAAACTCTTCAATCCAGCCACACAGCTGGTCTGATATTCCGTAGGCTCTTACTTTGTTTATCAGGCGACAGTGCGGAACTGTATCGAACGCCTTCCGGAAGTCAAGAAAAATAGCATCTACCTGGGAGCCTGTATCTAATATTTTCTGGGTCTCATGAACAATTATACAAGAAAACTTACTCTTCTAGCAGCAGTGAACAATACGTGACTGCTGGAGTGAAGCGCTCTTGGTGACAGGAAAAAGCACAGTTCAGTCCCGTTTTCAAGTAGGGTTGTCGAACTGACCCGCAAAACAACAGACCCATACCTCTGACGTCGGTCTGTTGCAGAATTTTCGAACATGTTTTATGCTCAAGTATTATGTCATTTCTGGAGACCAAAAATCTTCTCTTTAGTAATCAACATGACTTCCGAAAAAACGATCGCGTGAAACCCAGCCCACCGTTGGTCCACGAGATCCAGAAAGCAGCAGATACCGGCGCGACGTCCAGGTTGAAGCCGAATTCCTTGGCTTTAAGAAGGCGTACGATACAGTTATGTGCTACAGCCTAATGCACATAACATAAGCGCGCGATCAAATGGCCGTGAGCATTGTGGCAATCAACCTACAGACGCACCAAGTTGAACATTCCCGTTTGGTAAAACAACGTGTCCTGCTGTGTGGAGAAGTCCGTAATTGCCTGCCGCACAACCTCGTCCAGCAGGAATCGTCGGCGGGGGGGGGGGGGGGGGGGGGAGAGACCTAGTGTATACGGCGGTTGCTAATGAGTCTGACTCTTGAGTTGTTGAGTTGGCGTAACTTCTGCGTTACGACATTTGCACACAACTTGGCACACCATTTTACAACGGTAGTTTTTGACAGACATGCTGTCCCATACACAATCTTCATTCTCTGGAGGACGTCTACTGGTGTTTGTACTTCGGCAGCCAAAGAACATACAACAGCGCGTTGGTCCAGTTTCGACGCGTTGGGTAATAACATTAACATGGTTCACGTTTCCGCTTTTAAAGCACGTACGTCTCAAAGACGCGAATGTCACACTAACTCTTCTCTAGATGACTGTGCTTATATACTTGCATCGGAGTCGCGCTGCGTTGCATATACACATAGAAATGCCTTCAAACGGAAATTTTGTATCCATCCTCAAAAGATGTGTGGAACATCGGACCAACTGGGTGAATGGAGTAAAGAGTTTCTAGCAGACAGAGCATAACATGTCGTTGTTAACTGAGAGAAAACTTCAGACGTAAAAGAAATTCGGAGTTCTATAAGACCATCATTTTTCACTATATATACACTCCTGGAAATGGAAAAAAGAACACATTGACACCGGTGTGTCAGACCCACCATACTTGCTCCGGACACTGCGTGAGGGCTGTACAAGCAATGATCACACGCACGGCACAGCGGACACACCAGGAACCGCGGTGTTGGCCGTCGAATGGCGCTAGCTGCGCAGCATTTGTGCACCGCCGCCGTCAGTGTCAGCCAGTTTGCCGTGGCATACGGAGCTCCATCGCAGTCTTTAACACTGGTAGCATGCCGCGACAGCGTGGACGTGAACCGTATGTGCAGTTGACGGACTTTGAGCGAGGGCGTATAGTGGGCATGCGGGAGGCCGGGTGGACGTACCGCCGAATTGCTCAACACGTGGGGCGTGAGGTCTCCACAGTACATCGATGTTGTCGCCAGTGGTCGGCGGAAGGTGCACGTGCCCGTCGACCTGGGACCGGACCGCAGCGACGCACGGATGCACGCCAAGACCGTAGGATCCTACGCAGTGCCGTAGGGGACCGCACCGCCACTTCCCAGCAAATTAGGGACACTGTTGCTCCTGGGGTATCGGCGAGGACCATTCGCAACCGTCTCCATGAAGCTGGGCTACGGTCCTGCACACCGTTAGGCCGTCTTCCGCTCACGCCCCAACATCGTGCAGCCCGCCTCCAGTGGTGTCGCGACAGGCGTGAATGGAGGGACGAATGGAGACGTGTCGTCTTCAGCGATGAGAGTCGCTTCTGCCTTGGTGCCAATGATGGTCGTATGCGTGTTTGGCGCCGTGCAGGTGAGCGCCACAATCAGGACTGCATACGACCGAGGCACACAGGGCCAACACCCGGCATCATGGTGTGGGGAGCGATCTCCTACACTGGCCGCACACCACTGGTGATCGTCGAGGGGACACTGAATAGTGCACGGTACATCCAAACCGTCATCGAACCCATCGTTCTACCATTCCTAGACCGGCAAGGGAACTTGCTGTTCCAACAGGACAATGCACGTCCGCATGTATCCCGTGCCACCCAACGTGCTCTAGAAGGTGTAAGTCAACTACCTTGGCCAGCAAGATCTCCGGATCTGTCCCCCATTGAGCATGTTTGGGACTGGATGAAGCGTCGTCTCACGCGGTCTGCACGTCCAGCACGAACGCTGGTCCAACTGAGGCGCCAGGTGGAAATGGCATGGCAAGCCGTTCCACAGGACTACATCCAGCATCTCTACGATCGTCTCCATGGGAGAATAGCAGCCTGCATTGCTGCGAAAGGTGGATATACACTGTACTAGTGCCGACATTGTGCATGCTCTGTTGCCTGTGTCTATGTGCCTGTGGTTCTGTCAGTGTGATCATGTGATGTATCTGACCCCAGGAATGTGTCAATAAAGTTTCCCCTTCCTGGGACAATGAATTCACGGTGTTCTTATTTCAATTTCCAGGAGTGTATATATGTTGAGTCATAAATGAGGAAAAATGTGTCGGCGGTAGTAGTAAGCATCCCTGCTATGCGTAACACGTGACGCACCGTTGTTAATTTCGTTCTGCTCGGTGTACTGTGTACGTAAAACAAAAACAACCATTAACCATTGAACGAGATAACGACGAGCCTCACTATCACGACATGTCATTCACCCACAGATACAATTCATGACACACCAATGAGCTGATGTGTATCTGCCAGCGTTTGAAAGAAACGAGAAAGAACAAATCCCATCGTAATGTATGTGAAATTGTATCAGTACTTGGGAATCACACGTTGCTGGCCACGGTGGCCTAGCGGTTCTAGGTTGTTCAGTCTGGAACCGCGCGACTGCTACGGTCGCAAGTTCGAATCCTGCCTCGGACATGGATGTGTGTGATATCCTTAGGTTAGTAAGGTTTAAGTAGTTCGAAGTTCTAGGGGACTGATGACCTCTGATGTTAAGTCCCATAGTGCTCACAAGGGAACCTCCCCATCGCACCCCCCTCAGATTTAGTTATAAGTTGGCACAGTGGATAGGTCTTGAAAAACTGAACACAGATCAATTGAGAAAACAGGAAGAAGTTGTGTGGAACTGTGAAAAAATAAGCAAAATATACAAACGGAGTGGTTCATGGAAAGATAAGCAACATCAAGGACACTGGGAACGCAGGAGAGCCGTGGTCTCGTGATAAAGTGAGCAGTTGCGGAACGAGAGGTCCTTGGTTCAAATCTTCCATCGAGTGAAAAGTTTAATTTTTTATTTTCAGTTTATGTGACAAACTATTATGTTTTCATCACTTTTTTGGGAGTGATTATCACATCCACTAGAAAACCTAAATCGGGCAAGGTAGAAGAATCTTTTTACCCATTCGCCAAGTGTACAATTTAGGTGGGTCGACAACATATTCCTGTCACCAGTGTCGTATAGAATATATCAGATGTGTTTTCCTGTGGAGGAATTGGTTGACCTATGACCTTGCGATCAAATGTTTTCGGTTCCGATTGGAGAGGCACGTCCTTTCGTATACTAATCGCACGGTTTTGCGATGCGGTCGCAAAACACAGACACTAAACTCATTACAGTGAACAGAGACGTCAATGAACGAACGGACAGATAATAACTATGCAAAAATAAAGAAAGTAAAATTTTCACTCGAGGGAAGGCTTGAACCAAGGACCTCTCCTTCTGCAGCTGCTCTCGCTACCACGGGACCACGGCGCTCCTGAGCTCACGTTCTTCTTGATGTTGCTTATGTGACCCATGGACTACTCAGTTTGTATATTTTGCTTATTTTTTCACAGTTCCACACAACTTCTTCCTGTTTTCTCAATTGATTTGTGTTCAGTTTATCAAGGCCTATCCACTGTGCCAAGTTATAACTAAATCTGAGGGGGGTGCGATGGGGAGGTTCCCTTGTCAGAGCCATTTGAACCATTTGAATCACATGTTGCCAGCGATAACGGAGTGTACAGTCCCATATTAGGGAATGTGTGTCATGTAAGCGGAAAGAGTGGTCAACGGCGGAAGTAAAACCACGGCGTGCGTGACGTTTTCACACCTCTGCGCTGTGCGCTGCTCACTCTGCCCGATACTCGCCGTGTCGACAGCTGCTAACGGCCGCGTCGCAGTGTTGCTACAGTACTATGGCAAGTTCCACAAACGAGGAATACGCCGACATCCACCTCACCTACGGGCTTGCAGACAGAAGGGCTGACGTTGCAAGGCAACTGTATCACGAGAGGTTTCCTAGCCGGCGCCTTCCATCCGCAAGAACGTTTTACTCTGTATACAGGCGCTTGACGGAGTATGGTGCATGTGCAGCACCTCCAGGATTTAGTGGTCGTGGCCGACCGTCGACGTACAGTGCGGATGAGGAAGAAGAAGTGTTATAAACTGTTGCGGAGGACCGAACAATACGTGGGCACTGTAATTTCTCGCAGTGTCACGCAGACCGTCGCTTGACGCCGCGTGCCTCGCCTTCCCGTGACCGGCTAGACTACCTACAACACTTGCATGTTGTGCCAAGTTGCCGATCTGTCCTCTTGGCCAATGTCGGCGCACAGTAATACCCCAAAGTCGACTTCATATTTTCAGATTTTTACCATTGAATTGCATTGTCATTTATTGACATAGGAACATGCGGAAAACGAATTTATGTTTGAAGCTCAGTGTGTGACAATTTGCACAACATATTTTTCCTCATTTATGCCTCACCCTATATATATATATATATATAATAGAGGGAAACATTCCACGTAGGAAAAATATATCTAAAAACAAAGATGATGTGACTTACCAAATGAAAGTGCTGGCAGGTCGACAGACACACAAACAAACACAAACATACACACAAAATTCAAGCTTTCGCAACAAACTGTTGCCTCATCAGGAAAGAGGGAAGGAGAGGGAAAGACGAAAGGATGTGGGTTTTAAGGGAGAGGGTAAGGAGTCATTCCAATCCCGGGAGCGGAAAGACTTACCTTAGGGGGAAAAAAGGACGGGTATACACTCGCACACACACACATATCCATCCACACATATACAGACACAATATATATAACGTCAGAAGTTCGAATAGGCTTTTCGCGGTTGTTGTTATACACAGAACGTTAAAAACTGCGTCAAATATTTCGAGTGGTGGTAGTAACCATCAAAGGAAGGTGACAAAAAAAAAAAAAAAAAAAAAAAAAAAAAAAAAAAGAGAGAGAGAGAGAACCAGTAAACGTAGAATCTAAAATGCGTACCGTAAAAGCTATGTGCACTTGATCATCTTCGAGACTGTGAAACACATCTCTTCTATTGCAAGCTGTTTGCTTTCCATGTTTCCGGATGAGTCAGTGCAGAACAAAAGAAAAAAATTCAGTAAACATAGGCCCTAAAATGCATGGTTTGAGAGTCATGCGTAGTTTTTCATCTTCTCTACTGTGAAACTGACATTTTCTTCTGAACAGGTGCTCATAGCTCTTTGGGTATATATTTAGAATCTCTATTTACTGGACATTTTTACCTCGTTTTGGTCCATAATACCTCTCCCAATAAATAAAAGCAAACAATTTGCAGTAAATGATATGTACGAGGGTTGAATGAAAAGTAATGCCTCCACATTCGTTAATTGGGTTTGGATGGGAATATTTTAATAAATCAAACGCAGAAATAATCCTTAGAATGCGATCTTTAATTACCGATATTCACTTTTCCACATAATCACCAGCCAACTGGCTACATTTCTGCCAAAGGTGAACAAGTTTTCTGAAACCGTCACGGAAGAAGTCGACACTCTGTTTCCGCAACCACAGTCTAACAGTTCTCTCAACGTCTTCATCAGAAGCAAAATGATGTCCCCGCAGATCGTCTTTCATTATCAGGAACAGATGGTGCTCGTAACGCGAGAGGAGTTTCATTTCAGGAGTCAGCGTCCAGGGTACCGATCGTGCACAGATCTTCCGATAGCCAAGCAAAGCAATAATGTGACCCACTCGTTCTTGTGAAATACCGATTGTGCTTGCAATTTCTCTCTGAGTGATACGACGATCATCCTGAATCAATCTGTCAACATTATGCTTGTGAAACTCGGTGGTTGCTGTCACAGGACGTCCAACACTTTGTTTGTCACGCACGTCAGATGTTCTCGCCTCATCATCTTTAACCATATTCGCCCAACAACGCACCGTACTCACATCAACACAATCACCGTAAACTGCTTTCATTCTCTGATGAATCTCCTTTGGGGTGACACCTACTGCTATCAAGAATTCAGTGACTGCACGTTGCTTAAATCGCATTGACCGACCGTCTGCGCAGGGTTCTATACTTTACACTGTAACAACACAATCGTTCAATGCTGAGGCTTCCCGACAACTGGAGCTGTGGAGAAGAGGATACGGAACAAGCCACTGCCGCATACCAATGCTGCCAACTGTTGAAGAGTTACGAAGGTGGAGGCATTACTTTTCAGTCAACCCTCGTATTTCACGGTATCTGAGATAAGCAAGTGCTCATAGCTCTTAAGGTAAACATTTTAGAGTCGATGTTTGACTTCTTTTCTTGTTCTGATGGCCCGCTTACCAAAATATTTGACACTTTAACACCCTGCATAGAGAAGTCTTAACGCTAGAAATTGTACCGAAATGCTTTGAAGACGTGCAGAAAGTCGGCTCTTGGTGCAGGTATTGGCAGTTGATCAACATGAACATATGTGGCGAATTTCGGATAATAGGCAGAAAGGCTTATTATTATATGATCACACCATTGGAGAACGATGTTAGGAAACATTAAAATCCATGAAATATCTAGAAGCGTGCGTACGGAACATTTTACAGTGGAGGGACCACATAAAACTAATCACAGGTGCCGGCCGCGGTGGCCGAGCGGTTCTAGGCGCTTCAGTCCGGAACCGCGAGACTGCTGCGGTCGCAGGTTCGAATCCTGCCTCGTGCATGGCCTTGTTTGATGTTCTTAGGTTAGTTAGGTTTAAGTAGTTCTAAGTTCTAGGGGACTGATGACCTCAGATGTTAAGTCCCATAGTGCTCAGAGCCATTTGAACCATTTTTAATCACAGGTGAGACCCTTCCGGGATTGAGACACATTGGAAGAGCCCTCAGGAGTTTTAGTCTACCCACAAAAGAGGTAGCCCGAAAACACTCGTTCGACCAGTAATTGAGAATTTATCGTCAGCTTGAGATCCGTACCAGACAGGATTTCATAGAGAGAATTTAGTCGTTGTTGCAATATATATGGATTTATTAGTTCTTCATTTCGACGCGTTTCACCTGTATCGAAAGACATCTTCCGACAATCTAGGAAAATTACAAAACCCAGTACAAATATAATGATGACATACAAAAAATTCTTCAGTTCTACAACATAAAAGCTACAGATCCCAAACTGCGTCTAGAGGAGAAGGAGGATGGTACCTAAGAGTGTATTAGCTCGCTTGGTACGAAATATAAAAATTTAAAACTTACCAAAGTATGGGTAAATAATCATCTCGTGAAATAAGGAATCAAACGCATAAAATTACGCCCAAAAGAATGGGCCAAGTGCAAGTATAACGCTAAATTACGGAATAATCCCCAATGTCGCAATATGTACCTAAAACAAGAACGACATTACGTCGTATAGAAGATTGTTGGCAACAACCATAAAAGAGAAATAGGCAAAAGGCTACCTTGTGAAGGTTTACAGTAAAGTGGTAACACGCTAGAAGCCATTAATCGTAATGAAAGAGAACTCTCATACGGTAAGATTAAATGCGACTTTTTTAAAAATACTGGTTCTGTCAATAGAATAAAAAATCATCTGGAGAAGGAAAACAACAATGTTAAAGCATATAAACCATGACTTTATACAACAGGAGAAAGCAAACTGTCTGCATGTTGAAAGAGCTAAAACACTGACATTGTTTGGTTTAATTTTGGACGGGTCAATATTACTCAGCTGCTTTTCTGAAAACTTTCATGTAATTTTATACACAATATGTTATATTTCAAGCTAAAATTTATGAAAAGGAATTACTTTATTTTGGATGTTATAATCGATAAATACTAGTTCTTAATGTACAGTTAAAATTATTTTTTCAGAAATATTTGAAGTTACGAATTATTTGTCTTACTTAAAATTTTTATTTTTAATTAACAATTTAGTACTGTTTATTATTTTTATTTCTGGATTAATTTATGAAATAATAATCGAAACTAATAGAAATTCATTTCTCAAGAAAAATTGTAAACCCTGTGGAATATGGTTCTTACAGAAGAGTGAAGTAGTAGTAAGCATCCCTCTGATGTGATCGGACCTTATTTTTGTAATTTGGGCGAACAATGTAATCTCGGTTTTCTTAATGTGAAAATTCAAAAGACTGTATGATATACTAAAATGTGACAAAATATATTAACGTAACAACAAAAATTCTGCAACAACAATCGTTAAATTTATTTAGATCAATTCAACCATGAGGACCTAAAATGTGAGAATTCCAGCTTCAAGAATCAGAGAATCAGACCCCTAGGCAAGAACAACTGGAGCCAACTCTACATGAAAAGCTAAGTAAACTAGAAAGTTCATTGTAATCTTCGCTCCTCTTTAATTTTTCATAAAAGACTTTGCTTCTTGTGAACAATAGCTGAAATTAGCAAGGAGGGGGGAGATTACAAGTGCCTGTTTACATCTGTCATATATGCACAACTTTACGTGCTAGCACTGGTCTGACTAGACGAAAACTAAGGCCTATGGTGACGCAGTACCGGGAAGCCCGCCAGGTGGCAACGCTGCGATTTCTAGCTATGGAAGGCTGTGTGTAAAGAATCGGTAAGAATCCTCAGTGAGTGAACTAATATAAAGTCATATATTCATTTGAAGATGCGCGTCATTACATCGAAAAACGCCTCATTTTTCGACAATAACTGTACCTTTAGAAGCCTTGGAGATTTTAAGCGAATACTTCTCGAAATTTCGAATTCCTCAAGCAAATTTAATTTTCGCCCTATATTTTCTACGTGCAGGATTACAAGATTTTACAAACTAGCGGACTGACGGTCTGAGGCTTTAAAATGTTCGGCGAAGGTCGAATATTTCTTAATATGCCCTCTTCTCGCTAGAAAGTGTACGCTGAATCTAACGTTAAATGACCTCCCGTCTGTCCGATATATTCGGCCGGATGTTCTGGGCTCCTAATTTTATAAAACCCCGATTTCAAAAATAAATGATTAATAGGTTAATCATTATGGGGAAGAGCACACTGACTCGAGCTACTGCAAGAAAAAACAGTTTGGACGAGTGTCTGTTCAAACAACTTCGCTAAATTATGAGAAAATGACCTAAAACGGAATATTAAATCGTGTAACCTCACATACCTCAGAAGTGGAGGGGGGGGGGGGGGGTGGAGGAGTGGCCGGGGTTTGCGTGGCATTCTTAATGTAGCCGCTGCTCCAACGACGGACTGTATCCATTTTTCTGTGCTACATAACAGAGATTGTTCAATTCTTTTCTAATAGGACTGTCAGAAAGGGGGAGCTCACAACTTTTTACAATACCAGCTCGAAAATGACAAAGCTTGTAGCGCCTTAGATGATTGGAAGTGGAATGTATAGCAGACACACTAGTGGACGAATTCCTAAAGATACCGCAAATCCTACTTTCCTTAAACTACTTAGATCTTTCTTTGCAACTCATGGAAAATAGGATTTCCATTGACATTTTTAGGAAACCTTCCACTAGTGTGTTTGCTATACATTCCGCCTCCAACAAGCCGAGGCGCTACAAGCTTGGTCATTTTCGAACTGCTGTTGTAAGAACAAGAGGGTCCAAAATAGAGATATAGATGAAAGCAGCGATCCACATACGTAAAACAGGTGCACATTTCACAAACCCCACGGTATGGACTCCACATATTAGGATCTTTGCACCCCATAGTTCATACTTTTGTATGTTTAACAGTCTAAAGCAGAATGATTTCATTTAAAATTTTCACAACGTCTGTGGACCCATCATTATGAAACTTCTGGGTTTTTATTATTGTTAGGAGGCAAAATTCATGAATAGTCATGTATGTGTTTGTCATTGTTCTGTAAGTCACCTGACGTTTCAGCTTGCTGTACCACAACTTTCTGCAGTAATTTTACTGTGCAGATACACACGTGTTGTTTGGTAACGTAGTTTAGAACACAAAAGACCAAGGACTAAAGTACTTGAGAAGTAACTTGTCCGGACGCGCTATATGTGTCTCACTGCGTTTGACAACTTTCTTTTTGACCTGAAGCTTTAGCCGATAAACCTTGTTTCTCTAAACGATTACGAGAATGCGAAGTTATCTTAAGCGTTTGC